>NC_087515.1:127533633-127767486 GCF_963921805.1 Phalacrocorax carbo
CAGTGTATCTCAAACATAATCTCAAGATTTATACATTTCTTCATTCTGATTTGACCTTAGTTTTCAGTTACTCACAAGAGTAGCAATAGGCTTTCTCATCTTACTGCTGGTATTCTCTTCTAGATCATGTAAGAAAATACTGAACAGCACAGATCCCGAAAGTCGTCCACTGATAACCTACTTCCACTCCAAGAGGTGACCACTGACTTCTCCAACCACCCAATGCAGCCAAAACCCACTATCTCCACCCCTCTGCAAGCCAAGTCCCTGAAGTCTTCAATCCAGTTGGTTTCATTGATTCCTTTATTACCCTAAGTTCCACCTTTCAAAGATGAAAGAAACGGTTTGTCACACCTAGATGTTCACACTGTTATCCTATTAAACTTGCTTTGGCTTCATTTTCCCTCCTTAGAGTTAGATCTTCAAAGGTCCTCAGAGCTTTCCAGAACCAATTCTAAAATAAATTTCATTCTTGCTGCTATGTATTTAGTATAATTTAATCCCTAGCCACAACCAAATGAGCTGTTGAAATGCAAGTCCATAGTTCTTTCAAACAAAGAAAATTTAAGTGTAATAATCTCGATTTTCTTCTTACTGTAAAACTCCCGTCAAGTCTGGTTCACAACTCTTCCATAGAACGACAACATAAAGCCTTGGCTTTATATTGTTTAACAAGAGCAGTTGAATTAAGTTTCTATATTGTCAGAAAGAGCACTCAACGACAAAAACATGATTATTCTTTCTGTTCCCAGTACACAGCACAGCAGACCTACCGGCGAGGATTCTCAAGCACTTCAAAAATACCAATAAACCCAATCTGCACAAATCTCTCATGAAAATTTGAACAGGATGACAGTGAGACTTGCCCAATATTCTGAATTTCCATCCATTTTAGTCATATCACAGAATACCAAGTAAGGAAACTCCTTAGGCTGGGTGGCAGGACAGAGAACAGACTGAAGTGAACTTAAAAGTCTTGTCTAAATTAGACTGTAGATAAGAACAGACTAAGCGTGTCATTGAAGCCCCGTCAAGAAAGTTCTCCAAAGAAAGCTTCGACAAATACCAGTGGAAATGTGTTGGGGTTATTAAAAGGAGAAAATTATTATACGTAAGTCCAAAGCAGGTTTTGGGGGAAAATGGTAACAGCAATAAGGTACCATTATAACAAAGAAAGTGCAAGTCTCAAAGCTTGTCTGCCTGGAAATAGAACAGAAACAGGGTAACTAAATTGTCTGCAAGAGAACAGACCTTCTTGCAGCTGAGAAAGAGTTCTAATAAATGAGCAGTTTCCATTATTTTCATAGTATGTCTTATTACGTTCATTTTCTTTACACCAAATTTTAGGCGAGTCAGAAAAGGCCAAATATTATGAAGCCACCAAAGGACACAGCCTTCGGAACCAAAAATCTTCTGTTCATTGTTCAGTATGCTATTTTTCTGGCATTTAGTTGAGTGACAGACCATTCAAAATAAGCATTCTTCATCTGTCTAAATATTTAAAGTAACAGGCTAACACAAAACACATCCAGAGTATTTCACACTCAGTTATACTAAATTAGGCAAATTTTATAGTCGTACAATATTTTAGTATGTATTACATCTTACGCAAGTGGTATTTGGTTTTATGTTTGAAGTATTATCTTGATTTTTTCATTTTTATTTCTAATATAAATATCTTCCTTGACTCTGTTACCAATTATTTGTCAACCAAAGGCCAAAACCATATATATTGCTGAAAAACCAAAAACAGTCTTACCTCCATCGCTAATGCTGCTGTTTGCTGGTCATAATGATTCAGAAGATTAGGCATAAAGGTGGTATTGTAAGGCAGATCCTGGCACATCCGCAAGATGATGGGCTCACAAGAAAATAAACTGTGCCCTCTTGCATGCCCTACCAGAACATCCAAAAGCCAAATGTAACAGAACATCCAGCTAACAGCCATCCTTCCACGCTGGGGACGGGGCCAGTTATCGAGCCCAGCCAGAAAGCTCTTTCAGCTCCTCAGGTACCCTCAGGTTTCACTTCAGTGGCGATATTTTCGCTCCTTGTTTAACGTTCTTCAAAACTGGAATACTCTTTGCACACAACATTCTCAGCTCAGTCCAGAAGATGAAGTAGTTGAGACAGATGTGTGATCAACCCTAGCTTTTCTTTTCTCCGTACTATACAACATGTATCAGGTTAAGGTATAAAACGTTTAACCGCATTCCCACACAATTGACCCCATCGTGGCAGAGCAGCAGCTGAGTTAGGTTCTTCTTTTGTTAGGTGCCCTAGAATAAAAAACACAGCAAACAGAATGCAGTCAAAAGCCTCGTAATTGATTAAAATATTTTAGCTCTAGATAACCTGGCAGACAAATTGCTTCCAGTTTTCATATGCACAACTAGAAGGTCCCTTGACAAGTTTTAATCCTGGTTACAGGCCGTTTCTGGTGGAAAAAAGCCCGTATTCTGTAAACCTCAGGATGGTGAAAGAGGGGAATGTATTTACTATGAGGAAAACATTTTTGGAAAACCCCACACTTCAAATATTACCATGTGAATATTACACTTGTTGGCCACACTGAAACCAAGCTATTTGTGACTCAGCATCTCCACTGGTACATTCACAGCGATAGCATCTCCTTAGTTGCATGCCCTCGTAACTTCTGCTGCATAATTATAAAACAAAAACAAAGCAGTCGCCACCACCAATACACAAGCCCCAACTTGCAGTACTGAAGGCTACTGTTCTGCCCAACAAGCTACAGTCACGGTTTGGCTACCTGTGTTCAAATATGTAATTTTAGTCCAGTTGTAAACAGCTTTTTGTTGTCTCTAACCCATTTTGCTCGCACACATCTCGTCTTTTGCTCTCTGGAAACCATCATACCAGCTCAGGATAAGCCAGAAAACAGCATTCTTTGACCGCCTCTTTCTCCACACGCTCTCGGAGATGGAAGCTGCAAAGGTAGCTACGTACGGTTGTTCTGCCAGTTCCACTCTACCCATAGAGCCAATTTAAACAGCAGCCATTCCTCAGGGCTGGATCTGCATTTTCTCAGCACTAAGGGGCTGGAGCGGAACGAGCAGAATGGGGACTCAGCATATTGTGCTCATCGACTGGAGAAACCAACTCGGAAACTGGAGGCTAAAGCATGGAAAAAGTTGAGAGAGCTGTAAGGGTACAAAGAGGTCCTTTTCATACAAAAATTTTGTCTTACAGCAATGAAATTTGCAAAACTCAGCCTCAAACCAACTGCTTTTAAAAAGTTATCGTTAAAGAAGGGAACAGAAAATTAAACATTCTGTTTGAACCAGAAAACCCCACGTACTCCATCAATGTTCCCCAGGGTAGGCAATCACAAATTTGAACAGGCTTCCAATCTTGAGAGAGGGTAATGTTTTTCCTTAGATATTCAGGAAGGGAAAGAAGTCCTCCACATCAGAGAGGGAAAAAGTTTTTCCATTCTCCCTAATGCAAACTTAGTGAGAGAGACAAAAGAGGAAATTACCAGGCTTCTGCTGGTATCAGCCGATCAAAGAAGTCATGCATGCACACTGTTGTTTACATAGGCCCATCTTATGGTCAGAAAAATTAAATACCATATACCTCTTTAAACCCTCATACACTTTGCGGGTTGGACTAGATAATCCTGAGAGGTTCCTTCCAACCTAAACAATTCTGTGCTTCTCTTTAAGATCACATGAGGCAATGTTTTTGGCTGTAGCTGTGCAAGACAGGCTGGTAAAAACAAACACACAAATAGGAAAAAGACCAGGATGCTAAACATAACCATGTTAAATTAAGTTCATTGACAACTTGCTTTCACAGGCTGCTTACTCTCTCTCAGCTAGTGCTGGGGAATCCGTGTTTGAAGCAGCATTGAAGTACAGAAGGAATATAAATAGTAAAACCATTCCAAACCTAGGAAAAATAAAACATGACCACAAAAAAGCAGAAATAAGAACTAGCTACACCTTAAGTTTGGTGGTAGAACCAACCAACACAGCTCAAATCACAGCATCTTCCTTATATTCCGAAGCAAGCATTGCTGTCAAGAGCAGTGAACACACTGAATTGGAAAGATCAAAATTTGCCAAAATATACAAGACATGCTACACCTAAGCACACCTGATTTCAGTCCAATTTCAAGTTCATATGGCCGTGAAAACTATGACCTTCTGATCTAAGGAAGCCATTTCTTAGACTTATTTTTCAAAGAATACGGTGCCTCTTTCAAAAAAAACCCCAAAGGTCTGAACCAGCCCATCTTCCAAGCAGCTAACCCTGGGGGTTTCTGCATATTCTCACATCCTGACCAGGAGATTCCAAGTTAGAGACAGACAAAACCAATTCCTACTTCGTTTTGCACAAGGTGCCTAAACCCCTTTAAATCCAGTCCTTTGATTTTAACATTTTAATAATAGTTCCCCAAACTCAGGAAAAGAAGCCTTTTCAGTTTGTTGCCATCTCCCAAACCGGCCTCAAGCACATAGTTCTTCGCAAACATCTCGCCCACCAACTCGAAAAGACTGTATTCGAGAACTTCAGCAAAGTCAACTTGTAATGTGAGTTAGCAATTGACTTTTTAGCACACTCCCTGGAATTCAGGTGCCATTCCAGCAGCGATCAGCAGATAACGCTTCTTAAGAGAGGTTCAGAAGCAACGTAAGATGAAACGTACTCACACCAGGGATTGTGTTAAAGTTGGAAGCACAAGCGTTGGGCAAATCCAGGTCAGGATCTAGAGTCTTGGGAAAAACTCCAAGAACGCTACACACAAATCATCATATTAATGACATTCAAAGTAGAGACTCCAAACAAATCCACCCATCTTCTGCCTTCCCCACAACCTCAAACTGAAAAAAACATGCAAAAAACCCAGACTCAATAAGCCACAAAAAGTTTTAACTGTGCAAAAAGCAGGAAAAAAATCATCATGTCCTTTCAGGACTTTTCCATTTTATGCTCAAGATCTTATTACTATATAGTATCATAAAGGAAATGAAGAATATATTTATTAGAGCCGGAAAAGAACACCAAATGTTATAGCCTAGTCACCCAGTGCTCTTTCATGGTGGGTGGGGGGAGGAAATCTAGGTGAAATTAAGGAAAAAAACCCAACCATATCATTGCGAAAGGAGACGGAAGTTTTGCAAATGAGCATATAGATGACCTATTAATTGGTGTAGACAGATGAATGCTGTAATAAGCAATCTTTAGTGTCAAGATAGTTTCTTACCACAGATCCAGTTCTGTATACTCTTTGTTAAGCCCCTACATATGAAATTTTGTGGTTATTTTTGTATGTACATAAAAACAAAACAAAACACTCACAATGACACTGGGGATAAAAGAGGAGGAGGGGATACCTACCCACCTGCCCCAAGGCGCTGCAAAAAAAAAACTGCGGGCAAAAGGGGTAGGAAACAGCTAGTTTGTTAGTGTGGTTATGGATTTGGAAGTTATTTATAATCACAGGATCCCATCCAATTCCTGCTGTAAAGGATAACTTAAGACATATATAGGAAACTACTATAAAGAGTAAAAATCATTACATTACAAGGGTTGACTCCCACAAGTGAAATTTCTTTTCTCCAAATAAATATTGAAGTTACTAAGGGGCGAAAAGAAGGGGGTAATGAGAAAAACTCATCATACTTTCGAAAGAAAGTCTGTAGGTGGATTAACTCACGGTTATCTGCCCCAGAGGAATGAGGTGATAAAACAACAAACTAGACTCCTCCTGTACAAGTGAGAAGGCGAGAGGAGAATGTCACCTTAGTCATTCCCCACCCAGTTCTGACCACGGAGAAAGGAAAGGAACTCATTCAATGCATACAAGCACTGGCAGCGTTTCCCCAACCCATTCCCACCCACATGAAGGCACAAAAGGAGAATACATTATTCTCCCAACTCCATTTTAATTAGTCAGTGGGAAAGAAACTCCAGTGCTGTACTCCCCTGTTCCACTTCTGTTACGTGTTAAGGAAGAACCACACCATAATCCCCCACATCCTCTATTTCAATTAGGAGACCACGGAGGAAAGAGGGCACATGCTATGCTCTCCTACTCTTCCACGCTCCTCCTCACTGTACTACAGGGCAGAATGAAGAAAGATGCAGAGTAGCTCCTCTTCCCCTCTCCCTCCGTACAGCGACACCGTGACAGTCCCGGCTCCACTGCCAGCAGGGACGACGGAAAGGCAGAAACCCTTTCTGGTTAGATTCTCCACCGATATGGAGGGACAGGTCTAGCATCCCTCTCCGCTTGAGTTCATATTGCATGGCAAGCTAAAGGAACTGGAGAGGGAGCTCGCTATCACCCCTCTCAGATTGGAAAAGGAGGTAGGGTACAGACTGAACTAGCATCCCCTTTCCCCTTGAATCCTTGCTGCGTTTTAAAGGCAAAAGGAACAAGTGCACACACGGGACTAGCATCCTCTTGGATTCCTGCTGCACTGCAAAGGAAAAGGAAGGATATATACGTACATAAGGCTAGCACCCCTTCCCCCTGCATCCCCACTGCGTTGCAAAAGGAAAAGGAGAGTGCGTGGACAGAGCAAGCATCCCCTTGGGTCCCTGCTGCGCTGCAAAGGGAAAAGGGTGAGGGAGGTGCACATGGGACTAGCATCCCTTTCCTCCCGGGTCACTGCTACAGCGCTGCAAAGAGAAAGGAGGGAAGCGTGGGACTGGCAACCTCTCTGGTCCCCAAGACACTGCAGATGAAAAGGTGTGTGCGGAGGGAGGGATGGCATCCCCTCCTCCTCGGGTCCTCAGGTCGGGGAAAGCGAGGCAGTACGTCCCCTCTCCTCCGAGTCCAGCGCTGCAAGGGGAGATGCAAGGGGAAAGGGGGAGAGGATGCACATGGGCTAACACCCCTCTCCCCCGGCTCCCAGGGCGCTGCGAGGGGAAGGGCGGAGAGTACCTGGGACTCGCACCCCGCTCCCCTTGGGTCCCCGATGGGCTGCTACGGGAAAGGGAGGGGAAACGCATGGGACGAGCATCCCCTTCTGCGGGGGAACGGCCCTGCCGGCGCACTGGTAGGGAGAAGGGGAGCGGGAATGCAGGGGACCAGCATCTCCCGGCCCCGGGGCGCTGCTGAGGGAGAGGGGGTGGATCCAGCACCTCCATGTCGCTCCGCGGAGGACGAGACAAGCATCCCGTGTCCTTTGGGCGCCCGCCGCACCGGAGCGGGGGGACTCCACTCTCCTCTCGCTCCCCCGCCCGGAGGACGCTTCATGGCCGGCCCCCGCAGCCCCGTCTCCCGGAGCGGGTGTCTCTGCCCCTGGCGAGCGAGGCGGCCGCCGCGGGGCTGAAAGAACGACATCCCTGAGGGAAACCCCCTGCCCATCTTCACGCCCAGCCCCGCCCGGGGACCGAGGCCCCGCCGTTACCTCAGCGCGGGGTCCCGCCGCTGCGGCCCCGCGTCTTCCCTCAGGTGGCGGCGGCGGAGGCAGCGGCCGCGCCTCCTCCTCCCGCCCGACCCCGCCGCAGCGCCGGCCCCGCCCCTCGCCTCCGCCCCGCCCCCTTCGTCCCGTCACGCCCTACCGCGCCCCGCCCCTCTCCTTGCCCAAGAGAACGAACCAATCAGAAGGAGCCGGGCAGGTTGCTAGGTAGATCGGGAGCTCCGGCCGTTCTGCCTTCGCGTCCCTCCGCCCGGGTAGGATCTGATTGGCTGGTGCCCTTCCCGGGGGTTGCCATAGCGACTGGAAGCGGGCCTGCGGGAGGAGCAGGCCGCGCCGCCCGCGGCGGGGAGGAGGCAGGTGAGGGGCGGCCCGGCCCGGCCCGGCCCCAGTTCGGGGTGACCGAGGTCTGAGGGGGCCACGGGGTGTGCGGATCCCCTGGGAGAGCGTGGCGCACAGCGGGGGTAGAGGAGGGGACGGGGGGGCACGGGGGGGAGGCGTGAGCTACAGAGCTGCCAAGAGGATCGGGGACTGGAGCATCTCCCTCGTGAGGAAAGGCTGAGAGACCTGGGTCTGCTCAGCCTGGAGAAGAGAAGGCTGAGGGGGGATCTCATCAGTGCTTATAAATATCTGAAGGGTGGGTGTCAGGAGGATGGGGCCGGGCTCTTTTCAGTGGTGCCCAACGCCAGGCCAAGGGGCCACGGGCACAAGCTGGAACACGGGAAGTTCCACCTGAACATGAGGCCAAACCCCTTCCCTGTGCGGGTGCCAGAGCAGGGGCACAGGCTGCCCAGAGAGGCTGTGGGGTCCCTTCCCTGGAGACATTCACCCCCCGCCTGGACGCGGCCCTGTGCCCCTGCTCTGGGGGTGCCTGCTCACGCAGGGGTGGGACGGGGTGAGCTCCAGAGGTCCCTTCCAACCCCCACCAGTCTGGGATTCTGTGATTGACACCACTGGAGAGGGGAGATCACTGCTTTACTGGGTCAAAGATGGTACTGGTCCTTTGCAGCTGAGTGATGCTGTGGGGTAATGGGAAAGGATGGGATGGGATGGGATGGGATGGGATGGGATGGGATGGGATAGGGTATTTCACCTGGAAGGCACCTACAACAATCACATAGTCCAACTGCCTGACCACTTCAGGGCTTACCAAAAGATAAAGCATGTTTTAAGGGCATTGTCCAAATGCCTCTTAAACACTGGGGCATCAAACATCTCTCCAGAAAGCCTGTTCCAGGGTTTGACCACCCTCTTGGTAAAGAACTGCTTTGTAATGTGTAGTCTGAACCTCCTCTGACACAGCTTTGAGCCATGGTTCTGAAGGGAATGGGCATGGAAGCTAAAGCAGCACAGCAATGGCATAGGTATGAAGGAGCACAAGAGATTTTGGGTCTGTGGGTCAGTGGAGGGTATTTCCTCTGGGGTGGAGGTGCTGGTGCCTTGGTAGGCATCGAGGACAAGGGAGGAACACAGCATTATTTATTCACTGCCTGGGGTAAGGGGGATTGTAGTGGTACTCAAACGTTCAATCCTTTTGCACAGGGATATTTCTAGCACGCCCTGGCAGGGGTAAGGGTGTTGGTTTTGTGCAGTGCAGGGTGCACAGAGGTGATGGTGCTGGGCAGAGGCAGAAACATCAGTGGCACAAGGTGCTGCAGGTGTTTGGGTGTATCATTGTGGCAATGCCATGCTCTGGGCATTTATTGATGCTGTAGCACTGGTCACTGGGTGAGCAATGGGCTGATGGGTCGGGCTCAAAGAGTCAAAGTACATCGGGCTGGCGGCCAGTCACTAGCTGGGTTCCACTGGGATCCATCTTGGGGCTGGTACTCTTTAATCTCTTTGTTAATGACTTGGATGCAGGACTGGAGGGAACACTAATGAACTTTGCTGATGGCACAAAGCTGGGGGGAGGTGTTGGTGCTCCTGGGGGCAGAGAGGCCCTGCAGAGGGGTCTGGACACACCGCAGAGCTGGGCAATCACCAGCCCTATGGAGTTTAACAAGGGCAAGTGCCGGGTTTTGCCCTTGGGGCAGGGCAGCCCTGGCTGTACAGACGCCTGGGGAACGAGGGGCTGGGGAGCAGCTCCCCAGGGAGGGACCGGGGGGCTCTGGCCGACGGCAGGTTGAACACGAGCCACCAGCGTGCCCTGGCAGCCAAGGGGGCAACCGTGCCCTGGGGGGCACCGAGCCCTGCATCGCAGCCGGGCGAGGGGGGGGATTGTCCCGCTCTGCCCCGCGCTGGGGCGGCCTCACCCCGAGCGCTGTGGGCAGCGTTGGGCGCCGCAGGACATTGAGGGTATAAAGCTACTGGAGAGTGTCCCGAGGAGGCCGCGGAGTTGGGGAAGGGTTTAGAGGGGAAACCGTACAAGGAGCGGCTGGAGTCCCTTGGGTTGTTCAGCTGGAGCAGAGGGGGCCGAGGGCAGCCTCATGGCGCTCTGCAGCTCCCTCCCGAGGGCAGGAGGAGGGGCAGGGCTGGTCTCTGCTCTCTGGTGACCAACGCCAGGCCCCGAGGGAATGGCAGGGAGATGTGCCAGGGGAGGGTGAGGCTGGGCATTAGGGGAAGGTCCTTCCCCCAGAGGGTGGTGGAGCCCTGGCACAGGCTCCCCAGGGAGGCATCACGGCACCAGCCTGGCGATATTCAAGCAGCGCTTGGCCAAGGCCCTCAGAGCCATGGTGTGAATTTGGGGTGTGCTGTGCAGGGACAGGAGCTGGGCTCGACGGTCCTTGTGGGTCCCTTCCAGCTCAGGGCATTCTGTGATTCTGTGATTCATTCTATGATTCTATGGTACCACAAAGATCCTCGAAGCCAGCTGGGCAAACATCCATGCCAGGGTCACAGAGCCTTCCGCGGGGCTGGGGACAGCCATGAGAAGGCTGATGCAGTAGCCGGGAACACTGGCAATATCATGCAGTCAGAGCGGACGTGTTAACTGAGGGCAGGGCGTGACTGTGCAAAGTGCAGGTGACAAATGTGGAAGGCTGGATGATATCAGTGCTTTGCAGCTTGTGGGTTAAGGGCTAGCTAGAGGGAAAGGAGGAGCGCAGTATTGGCCTCCTTGTTGTAAATCATTGCACATGTGCACTTAGCCTCCTGCCCTTCTCCTCTTGTCATCTTTCTAGGCGTCCCCCTGCATACAAGGATCTATTTCACGTTATCTTTTCCACTCAGAGTTATCCTCTTGTATTTTTTCCATTCTGAATGCCCTACAGTTTGGCCTACATTCTAGATTGTTTTTGTATTACTACTGTTTAAAGCATTTCTTCCATAGCATCAATCATTACACTATTTATTGTTGATACAATAATTGACAATAAAAATTACTTTCCTGTCTAAGCTTGAGATTAATTCAGTTAAATTCTGTTTATTCACAACTGAACTCATCAGCTATGCCATAGTTGTCACATGATTAATGTGATTAGGCTCTTTCTCTGCAAAACTTATTCCTAAACCTCTGAATGCACCAGGCTCTGTTGAACCGCAGAGGCTTACTGCTATAGAGATGTGGTCAAAAACATTAATAAAGCGGGTTTGCTTCTGAAGGACTCATTTTGAGTATGGTTTTCACAAACCTCTGGAATGGCATTCCAGAGGGTTAAGCAGAGATTAACCCAGCTAAAGGAAATTATTCCAATGCCCCTAGTTAATATGATATGATCATTATGTATTGTTAATCTTTCTTAAATGCAATCACATTTTTTAAAACCAAGGGCTTGACCCAACTTGTACTGAAATCAGAGAAAGTATTTCCATTGGCTTCAGCAGGATTTCGATTAGTCTTGAAATTGTCTTGCTGTTAGACAGTGCCATCCGTCTTTCCTGCCCTATGAAATTAAGGTATGTCTTCTCAAAAAGCACAAATCTCTTGGATCCCCACTCAGTATATCCTTTCATTTGAGCTGTGAACCATTCCTAGGTACTCTCTGGCTGCAGCAACCCAGGCAGTTTTGCTCTTTAACATTTGCGCTCTGCCAGGCTCACCAGCTCTCTGCAAACTGTGTAAGATAACTCCAGCTTTGAAACAGCTGGAGATCTCTGACCAACTTGGGGTGAAGTTAATCAAACATGACTAGCTTGAAAACATTGTATATACTCACAAAACTTGGCCTTTCCCCAGTCTTTCTACCAAATCTCTTTCACACTGGTATTTGCTATGTATGCCGTCTGGTCCTACATTGCCTTTTTATTTTTCCTAGAAGGATAGTAGCAAATTTTTTTAGCGTCATGTGTCAGCAGCTTTTCCTCTTTGGGTAGTGAACCAACATTTTCCTTCTGTATATCTAAAGTTTCATTTCTTGTTAACCTCATCTCTCATCTCTCGCTGGTTGAGTGTTTTCAGATCAGCTGAGGTTGATGAATTTCATCCCAGGATACACGAAGAACAAGGTGGAGCAATCTCTGGAATGTTATTTTGGGCAGCCAGTGCAAAGATAACGACTATTGCAGAAGAAAAGTGGGGCCCTGGCTGAACAGCCTGACAGTTGCCGGTCTGCACAGTACACTGGCTGCCTTTTAATGCATGCTGAGCAAGCTGCTGCAGCCACCTCAGTATCATGTCATCGATTAACTCTGATCAGGGTTACTCCAGGCTGTTAATCCTGTCAGGGATAGGGAGTTCATGGTGAAGACAAGAAGTGCAAGTTTTCCTTTGGGGAGCAGGCAGCTAAGTTGTAGTTGGTAAACCAAGTCTCTTCTTGAAGGCCTATAAAGAATTAGCAGTCCATTTTTCAGGATAGCTGCATGTTACAAGTAAGGTGCTTCTAGATTTTTCTAACGCTGCCGGCTCCTCTGATGCATCCCATGAAATTCAAGGCTACCTAATAAGTAAGTGCACTGAGTCCCGGCATGCAGAGCGTGACTTTGAGGAACCCCGGTAAAACACATGCTCTAAAGTGACGCTGCACAGTCCTGACTTCACCAAAGAATTCATCCTGTAAACACACGCAGTTGGGGTTGGACTTGGGGTTGCCTCCCACCCCTCATCGCCATTTTGAGCGCAGCTGGGGAGACAAGGAGCTGAGCGGAGGGTGGTTGTGTGATGTGGTAGCAAAGGGGTAGCGAGGGAGGGATGGCGGGCCGGCACATTGTATGCAAAGTTGAAATGTTTGCCTCTGCGCACCTTTTTGCCTGATGGTACCTGCCTCTGCAGCCCCGTTTCCACATCGTGCTTGAACATCAAGTGCAATTCAGGCAGTTTTGTGGCACATGCAGCTGGGAATATGTGGCTTGGTGTGTTCTGAGCCACATTTTTGGCACAAAAGGTGCACAAGAGGGTCCAGAGGCATGACTGTCTCTTTGGGCTATGAGCTGCTAACACGCCGGTGCGCAGAGGTGCTTTGTGAACGCGGCTGCTCCAGCACCAAGAAAGGATGTCTGCGTAGGGAAACTGGAACGTGAATCCAGGGCTGGGAGTGTGCCGTAGTGACAACTGATGTTTTTGTGACTAATGTAGAAGGTTGTCCCTGAAAAACAGGACATGGTTGCCTGAACCTGTTTTTTTGGCAGTGGAGCTGTTTCTCTAGCTTGTAATGTTGTATTTCTGTGCATTGAAAAGGGCAGGGGCCTTGCAGGAAGACAAAGGAAACCAAAACCTACCCAGTAAGCGATCCCATCGTAATGCGTATCCCAAATGCTCCTACTCAGTTGCACAAGAAGCCTCTAACATTGGTCAACTACAGAATATGAGGCTTTGAAACCTTAGTCAGTCTTTTAGCTTTCAGTGGCTTCTCTGTGGGAAGTTAAAATTGCAGTATGCAGACAATAAGGTGTTTAAGGATCTCTAGCAAAAAAAAAAAAGGAGAGAAAGAACTCAGATTCTTGTAATGAACTGATTTCCCAACCACAGACCATATTACATCTCCAGATGCAGGGATAAAGATGTAACATATTTTTCCTTCTTTTTTTTTCTCTTTATATTTCTTTGATTCCATAAAAACTTAGGAAAGAAAGGGAAGAACAACTAATCAAAAAGGTGATGTGCCCAGACAGATCCTGCAGTGGGTTTTGAAGATTAATCTTCCATTGATATAGACAGGAATTTTGTCTGGGTAAGGAATGGGAGACTGGGCTTTCGTGACGATTTGTCTTGTGAGCCTCAGAGCTGCATTATCTAGAAAGGTCCTTTTGCTGGGTGGGTTTTGAAGTGCTTGGGTTCAGGGTAGGCTGGCAACACAATATTGTAGTTACTTAGTGGATATGCCTTTTCTTTTATTCCAAAAGACCTAATGTTCACCTTGCTACCATGAAGCTTTAAAGCGATCTGAAATGTTTACAGAAAAATTGCCGAGTAACTACTTGCAGGGAACTGAGATATTTTTTAATGCGGTAAAGAACTGACGTGGTTTCCAGGCTGCTGCAGCTTAAGCCTGCAGTCTGGAAATTGGATGCCTGAGGTGAGCAATGACATTATCCCGCTGAATCCAGCTGCAGGATAGAAGATGAAGGAAAAAAAGCTTTTCCTATGTTTGGGCAAGAATTTATGAAGAAATTACTTTGTCTGAACGAAGTCTAGTTACTTGGTGTCACAAAAGGGAAGGGAAAATCTTGTTAAATATTCGATTTACTTCATGTAGAAGTTTTTGTTTCAAAGAGCAGCACAGACAGTCCAAACCAATCTGCCTGAACACAAGACCCTGAGAGATTTCAGTAAATTCTGAGCCATTCTGTATTTCATTCTTTCAGTTAAGTGTTAGAGAAACAAATTGGCCCTTTGAGACTTGGCATTCTATGCCCATCAAAATCAGTAAAACAGAGCTAGTGTCACTTAAGTAAATACACAAGTTTTCTCTAATTTTCAGTGCCAACAACTGGAAAGGGGAATTTCATGTACTTTCTAGCGTGCTGCAAATACCCTGTTGTGATACCCTGTTTGTCATAGCAAAAATCAAAGGCGTATTCAACAACATTTGTGATGGGGAAGACCTGCTTAATTCTTAATTATTTATATGTCACTAGTGCACAGAGATTCTGTCAGGAAATCTGGCCTTTACTGTCACAGTTCCTGTGGGCACATCAAATGAAAGGCCTTACCCTAACTGACTTTCAGATAATTTTACTTGTGTCATTGCTATGCTTTAAATAATTGGATTCCTTCTTAAAATTATTTACTTTTCACTAACATACTGTAATGGAGTAGCACAGAGATAATGCTGGTTCTTTGTTCTGTTCGATTGTTGTAGCCATTGGTGCCGACAAGACATCAGAAGACCCACCATCTCCTCTATCTATGGCATTTGCACCTCCTAGAAACATGGATGGCCCCAAGCTACAGACCAAGATGAGCACATGGACTCCACTGAACCATCAACTCATGAATGACAAGGCAAGTTCCATGCAGATGGGTTAAATTCAAAGAATCACAGAATTGTTGAGGTTGGAAGGGACCTCTGGAGAACATCTAGGCCAACCCCTCCAGGCAGTCACCTAGAGCATTTGCTCAGGATCTTGTCCAGTCAGGTTTTGAATATTCTCAACTCCCAAGGCAAATTCTCAGGTTCACTTCAAAAATTCTCAAGTCCTAGAAAAATTTAACTTATGGAATCATAGGATCATAGAATCATTTAGGTTGGTAAAGACCTTTAAGATCATCGAGTCCAACCATTAGCCCAGCACTGCCAAGCCCACCACTAAACCATGTCACGAAGCGCCACGTCTACACATATTTTAAATAGCCCCAGGGATGCTGACTCGACCGCTTCCCTGGGCAGCCTGTGCCAATGCTTGACAATCCTTTAGGTGGAGAAATTTTTCCTAATATCCAATCTAAACCTCCCCTGATGCAACCTGAGGCTGTTTCCTCTCATTGATTGCTTGTTACTTGGGAGAAGAAACCAACCCCCACCTCGCTACAACCTCCTTTATGATTTTTGCCGGTGTAGGTCATGAGTAATGGAACAAGAACATAAAGGTTTTGCTTACTATTAGAAGTATGTATATATCAAACACACATACAGACTTTATTCTGAATACATATACATAAAAACTAATAAGTTATGTAAAAACTGAAAGTCCTAATGTACATTGTTTAAAGCATTCAAGTATTCAGTTCAAGTATTGTTATTTTACCAAATCAGTTGTTTTTAAACAAAAAGTGTATTTAATTGTTAGTGAAAGTTGCCAAATTATTCCTTTTTTCTGCTCCAGAAGAGTTTAGTTTAGCTTCAGAGCAAACTGAGCATCAATGTAGGTTTCTGAGAGGCTGATGTGCTCCATCTCAGCTCGTAGGAGAGACCTTAGTACCCATGCTCTGGCTTCTCGGCTAAGCTTGGCAGTGATGAGGCTAGCTTGATATTTTGGAAACTGAAGTGATGCACTCAATTTATAAATAACAAGATGCATTTCCTACCCTCCCACTCTGTATACTATATCTGGGATCCGCTAACGTAACTGAGGGGGTTTGGGCTCATGTATCACCAGGATCATATTCCTCCCTCACAATACAGTTTAAATTTCTGTTGATGATTCATAGAATTTAATCCACAGAAGGCCATTACGTCATGTAGTCTGGCTTCCTGGATTTCTTGGGCCCTCTTGTTTCACACAGTTCTCCCAGTCTTGAGCCCAGTAACTAGACTTTGGCTAAAATATATCTCTCACGAAGATATCCAGACTTCCTTTGGGGTCAAGGACCTTCATTCCTTATGAAATGAAAATGTCATCACTTCCCTAATAATTTTCTCAGGATTAATCCCCTATACCATTAAAAGATAAAACCTTGTCTCCTGTCTGAATATCTCTAGCATTAGCTTCCATCATTTAAATCTTCCCTGCTAGCTTATTAAACTCTTTTGTAACCAGTATTTTTCCCTTGTGGAAGGACTTTTACCCTGCTTCAAGCCAACACTTGAACTTTTTTTGATAAACTAAACAGATTGAGCTCTTTGAAGTCCTTTCAATCTGGCATATTCTCCAGCCTTTGAATCATTCTAATGTCTCTTTCCTACACCCTTTAAAACATATTTTTACAGATGCACATCACTGTGCAATAAAGTATGATCTAACTTGAAATAAGGCTGTGGGTAAAGCCATCCTTTTCCACCTTCTTAATTCTCTGCTCCTTAGGCAGTCTGATGCTGCTTTGAGCTGCAGCAAAACTTTTAGGAGCTCATATTGGATTGTTGTATACTCCAGTGCTTAATGATGCTCCAGGTAGGAAAGAATATCCCATAAGCTCCCAGACCTGTGCTCAGTCATGATAAAAAGCGTTTGCTCGTTTCTGATCCAGGTTTAACAGACTGACCTGCCTGAAACTCCTCTCTGTAAATCACTATAATGCTCCGCAGTGTTAGCAGGAAAAAAGAAACAGTTGCAACAAAAATATTGCTGACAGCTGAGATCAGGAGATAATCAAATTATTATCTATAGGGAGCTAGCGAGTGAGAAGGCGCCATTTTCATACAATCATATATCTGCTTATTTCTGCAGTCTTGAGTTAAGAGAAAGCATGAAGAGAGAAAATAATTTATAGATAAAAGGTACGTGACAAGCAGTGAGAAGATGAAAGCATAGAGAGACGGGATGCCTAAGAAATGCACTTGTTGGTAGAACAGGCAACGAGGGGCAGGACTGGTGGGAATTCAGAGCTGATCCAAGGCAGAAGCATTAAAGCTTCATCTAAACCATTGTTAGGAGCGGGCCCAAGAACAGTTAGAGGCATAAAATTGCTACCTG
This sequence comes from Phalacrocorax carbo, assembly GCF_963921805.1. Classification (NCBI taxonomy): domain Eukaryota; kingdom Metazoa; phylum Chordata; class Aves; order Suliformes; family Phalacrocoracidae; genus Phalacrocorax; species Phalacrocorax carbo. The sequence goes on from NC_087515.1 coordinate 127,550,700, forward strand.
TCTAATTTTGGGTTGTCCTGGGGGAACTCCATTCCTGTAGATTTCCCTGGATTTTCAAACATGCTTAAGAGTACACTCATCTGCATTGTTGGTAGGACCCAGCTCCCTCCTGCCTATGGCATGTCCCGAGTCCTGCTGCCTCCATCTCTGGTTTTCTGCCCTTACAGCAGCTGTTAGAACAGAAGAGACAATCCAGGGTGTTACGACTGGGACATGGGCAGTCGTGATTGTTTTAAAGCCAGGATCACCGTCAGGGACAGGCCAAAGGCAGAATTAGGAACCACCAGGAACAGATGAAGAAGCCAGAATTAGGAAACCTCAAACTATGCAGCATTCATTGTCAGAAAATCAGAGGTGGAGTCTTGGATATGCCAAGGTTGTCCTACAGCTAAGGATAAAGTAAAGGTAGGAGGCGGGGCAGCCTGCTTGCCGGCAGCAAAACTGCCAGACTTCAGCATCAGTCGTGCTGAGTGCAGGGTTGTGCTGCCTTTAAGGAAGGGCTGGAAGTCGGGAGATGATTTGCCTTCTGCTGGGCAGTAATTCAGGTGTGGGGTAGGAGAGCCCCCAGTGGCATTTGCAGCAAAGGGTGGAGGGATTTGCCAGACAGCCTTGAACTTGAGCTTATTTAAAACCACCTGAAGACATGGATGTGAGATGGCAGATCTCTGGAGCAACCTAGGCCTCAGGCTGCATCCAAGGCCAGCCAGCTTAGGCACACGATAGGTATAACTCCAAGGCCTTGGAGGAGAGGACAGTAAATATGGGCTTGATTAAGGCAGTGGATGATTATACCAATTTTGGGGCACTCTGCTGCTAATTAATGCTTCCAAGCGCCTGAAGTAGGCAGAACTTTGTCTGACAGAGTTGGCTCAGATGCATTTCCAAGAATGCTGAAAGCAAATATGTGACTTTCTTTGATCAAAGACCATTAACATTGCTCTCAGTTATATAAATAGTTCCCTGTTTCACTTGAATGATCCAACCCAAAGCATAGATCTTTGACTATTCATCAGTTGCTTGTGGCAAATCCTTTTCCAAGTTCAGCTTGTTAGTTGTTTGGTTTTGTTTTGTTTTTTTTTTACTTGGCCAAGTGTCCCACATGCAAATAAAGCAAATAATAACTGTCAACATACAAATGAAAGAAATGTCATTTTCCACCCCTTGCAAGAGACACTCCTGCTGAGAGAGACAGCGCTAACGCTGTCAACTGCTGTACCAGGCATCAGCACTGATAATGTCTTTCTCTGCAGGAATCTTCTTTGCAGGCTGTCATAGCAATAACATGTTTGGGGTTTATAATGATCAAGCATGTTTTCCTAGTTGTGGTTAATAGCTGTTTTTATGTGCAGTTATAAGCTGGGCTTTTTTCCTCTTTCATCTGTCTTCTGGAAAAATAATCTACAGCATTTCCTCACTTCCCAGGTCACAATCCAGAGTATAGAAGGCAGTTTTGTGGTAGCGGGGAGCCATGTGCTAGTGCTTTCAGGTCTAGTTCCCTATGGATAAAGGTCAATGTGATAAATCCTCCACTGTATTTTGATACTGATCATCCTTCTTGTTAGATGTCATTGCAAAGTGGCCAGGGAACAAAGACTGGCCTACTATCTTACTCCTAATCACAGAATCACAGGTTGGAAGGGACCTCAGGGATCATCTAGTCCAAATGGTCTTGCCATGTTAAGATTGAAGCCATCACGAGGGCTGTGTGTTAGCTACCCATGCTGTAGCTGTTCTAGGAGACTTTTGACTAACTTCACTAGGTTTTTGAGGACCCAATGTCTCCAACTTAGGAGAAATAAAATTTCTAAAATAAAGAGGTGGGAAGCCCAGCTCCTGGTCTCACCAAAGCACATGAGACACCACGTATCACGCATGGCCAAGGGAGTAGAGCGCTACGTTGGCACATTGTGTGTGCAGCAGCTGCAATGAAGGTAGCTGAAGATGAGAGGTAGAACATTACAGCCAGTCTGCAGAGCTGTCCTTCAGAGAGGTGCACACATAGCCCCTGAACTTTAGGGATTCTTCTTCAGTTAAAGGAACCTTCCACAGGAACCAGCCTATAGAGTTGAAGAAGATCAGGAAGAAGTAGATAAGGCCTTCCTTGGACAACTGGTAGAAGCCTCATGTTCACAGGCCCTAGTCCTCATGGGGAACTTTACCCACCCTGATATCTGCTGGAAGGGCAATCCAGGAGCTTTCAAGGGTGCATTGATGATAACTTCCTGGCACAGGCCATCAAGAAACCAACAAAGGAAGGTGTTCTGCGGCACCTCATGTTTACAAAGAAGGAAGGACTGGTTGGGGATGTGAAGGTCAGGGACAGTACTGGCGGCAGTGACCAGGAGATGATGGAGTTCAGGACACCAAGAGGAAAGAGCAAGACAAATAGAAGGATCACAACCCTGGACTTCAGGAGAGCAGACTTTGACCTCTTCAGGGATCTATGTGGAAGAATCACACAGGATGTGGCCCTGGAGAGGTCCAGTAGAAACTGAATGGTTTTCACACTTCAGTAAGGCTTTCAGTACTGTATACCATAACATCCTCATAGACAAGCTGAAGTATGAGTGGAGAGCGAGGTGGATTGAAAACTGACTGACTTATTGGCCTCAAAGGATTGTCACCAGCAGCACAAAGTTCAGCTGGAGGCCAGTCACTAGTGGAGTATGCCAGGGGTTGACACTGGGGCCAGGATCATTTAAAATCTTCATTAACAACTTGGATGATGGGGCAGAGTGCACCCTCAGCAAGTTTGTAGATGACAGAATTGGGAGGAGTAGTTGATAGACCAGACGTTTGTGCTCTCATAAATCATAGAATCATAGAACAGCCCAGCTTGGAAGGGACCTGAAAAGATCATCTGGTCCAATCTTTTGTGGGAAAGGGAGCCTGGATGAGATTATCTAGCCTCCTGTCCAGTAGTGTCTTGAAAACCTCCAGCGATGGGCACTCCACCACATCCCTAAGCAGGTTGTTCCAGCGATTAAGAGGGACCTTGACAAGCTGGAGAAATGGACTGACAGTCTGGAAGGCAGCTTGGGAGAGAATGACCTGGGTGTCCTGGTGAATACTAACTGGGCCCCGATCCAGCAAAGAAAGCCACCATCATCCTGGGCTGCATTAGGAAGAATGTAGGTGCTAGGTCAAGGGAGATGATCCTTCCCCTCTGCTCGGCACTGGTGAGGACAGATCTGGAATGCTGTGTCCATTTCTGGGCTCCCCAGTACAAGAAAGACAGGGACTTAGTGGAGCAAAGCCAGCGCAGGGCCGCAAAAATGATTAAGGAATTGGAGAACCTGATGTATAAGGAAGGGTTGAGAGATCTGAGGTTGTTCAGCCTTGAGAAGAGAGGCTTGTGGAGGGCCTTATCAATGTGTATAGATACCTGATGGGAGAGGGTAAAGAAGACAGAACCAGACTCTTTTTGGTGGCATCTGGTGAAAAGATAGGAGGCGATAGCCACAAATTGAAATACAGGCAATTCCATTTAAATGTAAGAAAAAAATGTTCTTACTGTGGGTCACACACTGTAACAAGTTGCCACAGAGGTTGTGGAGTCTCCATCCAAGAAGATACTCAAAACCCATCTGGACGTGGCCCTGAGCAACCTGCTTTAGCTGACCCTAGCAGGGAGTTTGGACTAAAGGATCTCCACGAGTTTCTTCTAAACTCTTACATTCAGCAATTCTGTTTATATTTTGTAGATTGTTTTTCAAGCTGTATTTTTCATAGGACGTATTGAATCCCCTTTAAGTATTCTATTTATTTGCATGTGTATGTTTTATAGGTGTTTGAAGAAAGAAGAGCCCTGCTTGGAAAATGGGTAAACTTTTCTCTTTAAATATAAATTTAAATATAGCTGGATTTCTGAACTGATCAAGATTACTATAATGGGAATGTAAAACTTATCCTATTTTGACAAAGGGGTTCATTTTCCTGATGCAAAAGTGAGCTGTAACTGTTCTACTTTTGAGGAAGGTAAAGGTGTAAATTCCCTCATTGACCACATTCTGTAAGTTCTGAACTTGGGAAATCAGAGTCCGTCATTGGAATGATCTGAAATGGGATAAGAAACCCTGGGAAAAGTCTGTGAAGTCTTCAAAGAAGATACTGGATGTTTAGGTATTGCCATTGCCTGCTAGCAGGTCTTTGAAACCTGTAGTAAATGGCTTGTTATCTACCAAGTGCACACATATGGCTCCTAATGCTGTAATCATTGAGCGCCTCACAATTTCTTACTGCCATTATCTTCACAGCTCCAACGTGAGACAGAAAAGTGCTGTCACCCTGTTTTGCAGATGAAAAAATGAGGCACAGAAAGACATGAGATAGGATTTGTCTGCCCCAACCACAAACAATGCAAGTTAGGCATTCAGGATGGGGTTTCTCTGGCTGGGTGTGTATGTCTGAAATATAATATTTAAGTCTGGCTGGTCTGGTCATCACAGGCTCCTTGCAGAGTCACCAGAGAGAATGTGGTACTTCCAGAGAGTAATTCATCTCACTTAATGTAGGGTGAAAGATCAGCCCTTTAGAGTTGCCCATTTCTTTCTATAGCCTATGAAGGACGTCACTGGTCGCTGCTTGAAAGGAATACAACTCCAGCTGACCTACCCAGGAAGCTGATGGCAGAGCGTGCAATGGCACAAGATTTGCCCTAAAAATTTCAGCCCTTAAATACCACATTGTGCTTTCTTTTTTATACGGCAAAATCCCTTGGCAGGCCATTATGGGGCAGCAGCCGCAATCTGCTCAGTCTCCTCTGCAACCAGGAATAACATTGTGATAAATGAGTGAATTCAGCTGAATGTATTCATGTGGCTTGGTAGGAACTGTATGGTTGAGCCCTGTGCACATCTTTATAAATGGAACCAAAGAAACAGTTACATGGTCACATATGATACACAAGCTAAGCAGAAATATAGAAATGATGCTCCTTAGCAGCACTCTCTGATAGTATTTGCACAGTAATTTTAGTTGAACGATGATGTTTATTCTTTATGCCTAATAGGTGACTTGTGGAAATTTTTTGCATATGAACTGCTCTTTACAGACAAGTATTTTGATTTTAAGCTTATAAGGATTATTCATTTTATAGGAAATATGCTTTCCATAACTTGTTGACATGCATGCATTTTGATAATAAGGAATTTCATGGACACCAACAAAACAAAATAATGCAATGATTATTGTTCAAAACCCACCATTTAGCACCATAGTCCGTAACTGACAGACCTAAAACCTATCCCTTGAATATTGTTGGATGTTTTAAAATTCCCATGGGATCTTCCAGCAAAAGGACAAAAATGTTTTCATCAGAACCCCCACTGCAAGAGCCAAAACCTGGAAACAACCTTCCTCCAAAATTACATAGGAGTGCTGAATCTTCTTCTGAAAGGTTACATTTCTGACCCTTCATATGACACTAGATCAGTAGCTCTCATCACGCTCCTCCAGAGCTAATTTTCCTTGCGCTGCTGTCATCCATCATACCAATGAAAAGGGTGCAGAAAGCACAAAAGCTGCTCTTAACTCCCTTGAAAGCCTGTGGCGTTATAAGATCTGGTATGCAAAGCCTAGAGCGCTCTGAGTTTGAGAGAAACTGTGTCAAGAAATCACTGTGCTCTGGGCAGGAGTTTTTACTTTGATTCACATGACCTCCTCAAAGTGCTTGCAGGAAGTATGGGCTAGATGAAACTGCTGAAGGGTGGGTTTGTATGGCTGGGGACGCACATTCAGTGTGGTTGTAAATGCTTTATTATGAAACTGGAAGGCTGAAGTCTGGCCTAAGTCCAGAACTGTTAAGCATTTTCAGTAATATCTGGATGATGGAATGGAAAGTACATACTCATCTGTAGACGATACCAGGCTCAGAGGGATTTCATGACCTTTGGAGATTAGAAATCAGAGTGAAATGATCTGCAGTTTGATAAGGACAAGTAGAAAGCACTGCACGTAAGAACAACGTTTACAAAAACTGCAGATCTGAGAAAAGCCAAGTACAGAGCAGTTCTGCATAAAAAATTGCTGGGAATTATGGTGGATCACAAATAGAATATAAGCTGACAGTGGTTTTTAATTGTAATAAAGGGAGATATCCCAAAGGGCTGTCTGAAAGACAGAGCCATCCTCAGTTCTCGTCCCTGCATTTTGAGAAAGCGGAGGACCAACTGGAGATACTTCTGAGAACAAGGCATATGGGGGAACAGTCTCAGGTCCAGAAAATACAAAAACAATCCCTTTACTGTAGGCAAGATGGAGGAAAGACGTAATAACATCTTTCCAATGACACACAAAAGATGTCCGAAAAGAGGAAGGGAATGATCTGATCTCTGTGTTCACATTGGATAGCACCAGGGCTTGAATTGTAATGATGGAGACACAATTTAGACACCAGCAAAATCTAATGCTACAGATAATTCACTGCTGGAATAGCTTGCCTAGGGGTTAGGGGTGGAATCTCCATCGCTGGAGTCTTCTGAGAACAGGTTAGACAAACACTTGTCAGGAATGGTTTAGGTAGAGTGGATCCTGCCTCGCGGCAGGAGATGAACCAGCTCAGTGTTTCTCAACCTTTTTACACTGAAGGACCATCCAACCTTCTGGGAAAGCAGAGCAGGTTGCCTTGTGCAGCGTTGCCACAGTGGTTTTCCTTTACAGCCAAATAAAGATTAAACTTTGGATGCTCATTGTTTATTTTATTCCTCCTGATTTTATTTGCATGCGTTCAGGGACTATGTATGTGCATTTTCATTTAGTTATTTTTTTTTCCGGTTGTGCCACAGAACATCTTTGATGTCTCCCAGGCTTTTGTGGTCCATAAAACACAGGTCGAGAAACAATGATCTAGCTGACCTGAAGGGACTTCATGTCTCTGTTTCCAGGCTGCTGGGCAGCCCCAAGGGACACGGGGCTGCCTGCGCTGTCACCAAGACGCGCGATGGGACCCTCGACAGTTTTCTGGCTGCCTCAGATTGCGCTCAGCTCCGCAGAGTATCAGAGGAAGCGGTGGTGGTGTGTGGTGGCAGCAGACTGCCTGTCTTACACGGCCGTTCCCATGCACGAGTATTCGCAGGCTTTGATCCCGCTGGAGGCATTGGCGATGCATTTCCTTCGCACCAGGTCCTTTACCCAAATATTACCCAGATACATAACAAAGAGAAATTGTGCTGCTGTCTTTCAGTTGAAACCCTTTTGATGGTTAAGCTGTGAAAGGGTTAACATCTCTCTGTTAATTTTTCTGTTTTATTCTAGTCGCTTTTATTCTGTATTGCACCCAGGGCAGATGCCTTGACGTGCTGCCTCTCAGCCTCCCTTTCTGCTGTGTTCTGCAAGCCAAAAATTCCTCCCATTAATTTAAAAAACATAAAAGCATTTTGCTCTACCTTAATGCTCGGTGCTATCACGCTGACACCCACGTTAATAAGTTGACAATGGAGCTGGGGTTGAACTTGTAGATTAAGACACCCAAGCTTCAGTGTCTCCAGGTGATCTGAGCCTCTCAGCTTCCGTTATAGCCAAATGAGATGTAGACAAGTCAGGGGAGCCAGACAGTGATTCAGCTCACCCTGTGGGCTACATCTTCTGCTAGTAATTTATACAGCACATCTGAGAGTTCCTGAGGACTGAAACTTGCTTGTCCACACTATGAAATTGTTAGCACGCTACCTGGCACGATTTTGGCCTGGGCCGGTCGCACTCTTCCAGATATTGTTCAGACACAATTCAGGCATTGGCCTGGGCCAAGAACCATGCCAAATAGATGGTTTGGATCCAGCCACCTTGTTTTGAAGGATAAGAGGATGACAGTGTGGACATATGTATTATCCACCTCTTGGTCTCATTTTCTACCTTTCATATTACGGCAGATATGATGCAGGACTTGCAGACAGCTGACACCCTTGGAGGGGCAGCTCTAGGCTTTGCAGGATGCCCCACAACACGGGACACTGGTGTTTGGGCAGCTGAACCCTGTCCCTGCTCACCACAGACCCCCACCTACAGACATCTCTTTACCCAGGAGCTGAATGCTAAATGCCAAGGTGCAGGAGCAATGGCCCCTGCCCAGGGATGCTTCTTGTCACGAGGCTGCCGGCTTGCCTTCCTCAGCAGTCTTCCCAGGAGTCTCCTCTTACAAAATTTCAGGTTTGATTGTTTAACTTACAGTGGTGAAAGCAAAAAGGAATAGATCCTAGGTGCTAGCTGCTAATGGCTGACAAGGAGCAGCTTGGCAGCAGAGATGTTTAGGATTTTGTGGGTCAAACTAGTATATCTTATGGACACCAGGTGCCTGTCTGCTTCTCACCCAGGTCATGGGGCTCCAATGAATACTTTAATTGGGATGGGGAGAAGATGGCTGGGGAGGGAGGGGGAAATTGTTTCTCCCTGGGTGAATCATCTCCCATCTACTTGCAAGCCATTCTGCAAGAGCCTCAGTGACTAGCGAACGCGGTCCTACATTTGCAGAGCACAGGGATGCCTGCATGTGATTTTAACCCTGTGAACTCCTGTCGGTACGCTGGTTTGAGGGTGAGGATTATGTCCCGTTTCAGCGGCTACTTCAAGCCAGTAAAACAACCTGTGTCTTACAGCGGAGAGGGGCCTCTTTAGGTTAAACGGCAGAGCCTCTGGCCCTGAGGTCCTGGGCTCTCCCCTTAGCGCCAGGCTGCGTTATTTGTGTGTGTGCACTCATGGATTAATTGTAAACTGATCGCGGAAGCAGGGACTGAGCTCTCTGCATTGCCGGCGTAGCCTTATGTCATACGGTCCCTGGGGAGACATTGTTCGCCAGGGCTCGGGGAAAGGCACAGAAAAGGGAAAAAGTGTTCCTAGCTGTGGATAGAGAAGGTGCAGCACCTTGAAAAGGGGAATCCGGTCCAACTGGTTGGGTTGCTGTAATCAGATGCAAGGGGAGGAACTCTGGAGAAAGGCAGCCAAATGTAGGATGGGGACATGCTTGTTAATACTGGAAAATAGACAAATTATGCCTCCTTAACTACTTGGCTGCTGCTGAATGCAGGGGAGAAGAAGCTGGGTGTTCCCATGGTTTTGACTGTGTGGCGCTGATTTAAATGGAGTTTCCCTTGCAGAGTAAGCACAGGCTGAGGATGCTGGAAAGAACTGCTTTATTGCAAAACCTGGGGCAGAATGGGAAGAGATAATAGGAGCAAATATTCTGTCTCCTCTAGATTTGCTTTTATTAGTTCAGTTAATCTCTTGGTGTGGAAGGGAGTAAGCCAGTTCCCCCCTTGTCTCTGGAACATATATATGGGAGATATTTATCTTTGCAAATGGGCAATTGCAGATTGTTTTAATGAGAAGAGGCTGTAGCTGTGATCATTAACGAGGAGTCTGTGCAGCAGAAGCTTTCCCCCTTCACCATATGACAGAGAAAGCCCTTCCTATCAAGCTGTGGGCGAGAAGGGGACAGGCAGAACCTCCTCTGTCCCCCTCTGGTACACCTTTGTCTGATTTTATTCTCCTTTCTAAGCCCCAAATCCAAAGGTCCTGCTTCAGTTTTTCCTTAGTACTCTGTTAAACATCATTAGAGGTGAAAGTTATATGCAAAACAGGGATGAGAGGGAAAGGGTGTATTCCTTAATTCACTGTCTGCGTCTCAAAGGCAGGGACATTTGGGAGCTTTCTTCTGTTTGGCTTTTTGTCTCTGGGATCTCAGGAATGCCAATTCCACCCTTTTCTTTTTGCTGACCTCCTCAAAGGTCTTGCAGAGGTGTTTGCAAGAAGAAGAGCTATTTACTTCCTAGAGTTCATTCACTGGTACTGGATTAAATACAGCCAAGTAAAAATAAAGAAACAAAAAGTCCTTTAAAATCACCTGGAAAGAAATTGCTTCTCAATTACTGTTCATCTGCACAGTACATTTTAAACTGTTATTCTGCCAGTCTTCCACTTGACTGTAGATTTTTTTGGGGGGGAAGCAGAGAAAACAGAATATCTGAATTTCTAGTCTGTTTTGTTCTGAAAGGGAAAGGAAGGGTCATTGGACGTCAAAGCTTGTACCTACAATAATGAAAAAATATGGGAAGAAATGCGTGTTTTTTCTTATTATTTGTAATTTTTGGAGGTCACATTTAAATAAGATCTTCAAATGCCCCTGAGGTTAAAGGCAAAACTGAATGTGCTGTGATTTGACCTGTGGAGATCAAGCTATTGAAAGCTGGCTTCAGGAAACAGTCCTGTGAAAGCAGGGTGCGTGTTTTGGGGATGGCCAACGCATGAGAAGGAAACACAAGGGGGAAAGCAGCACAACCCAACCAGGGGAATTCCCCAGACAGTTCAGTTTTCCCTTTGAAAAGAAGGTGAGTTTGGATGGAGGCTGCTCGTGCTGTGCTAGGAAGGAAGATGAAGTGGGACTTCTCCAAAATCTGTATTTCACCTCCAGAAAGCCACTTTTAACTGTGCCATTGTGCTGCCTGCAGCTCCCGCCGGGGATTCCTGCCAGTCCCGCCTGCAGCCGCCGTGGTCCTCTGACATTTCCTCCCTGCTGGCACTCTGCGCTGCCCTCGCAGCCAGGACTGCTCTTGCAGGTTTTGAGACAGATTGCACAGATTGTGGTGATGAGGTCAGTCTCCTCCCAGGAGATTCCTGCTGACAGGGCCCTTTCCATCCCCTGCTATCAACACAAGTTAAAACACCAGCTACCGCCACCATCGCTCCCACCCTGTTTACACAGCTCTGTCCCGCTCCGCTCAGTGCAGCGTTGTTGCCATCGTAGCAAAGCGATACCTGCTCATGTGGTTACCTAAGCGCTCCTTTCTTCCCACAACATTTTAATCCTTCTCTTTAGATACCTGTTATAAGCATAGAGATGCTGTGAAAAATCTTTGTTACTGTGCTGCCGGATCTGTGCCGCAGAATTTCCTTGTGAGACTTAGGCAGCTGATTTAATTTCTCTTTGCTCCGCTTCTCTGGACTGGGGATTTCTCTCCTATGCAGCGGGATTGTGAGAATAAATACAAATTGTGAGGCACTCAGATATTGCAGTAGTGGGGGCCATAGAAGTGTCAGGGTAGATGAGGGATCAGCGGTGAACTCATAATTTGGGACCTGATCGTGTAAACACACATCTGAGTCTCCTCCTCTCCATGAGTGAAGCCAAGGCTCAGAGCTGGTCCCAGGAGCAGAGTGTCTTGTGAGCGTGACTGTGTCCTGGACTAGGCCATCCTGGATCCTTTGAGGATTATAAATCATATGTTACGTGGCTTCAGAGTTTTTTAATGTAGCCTCTCCATTTGTTCCCAGTTCCTATGTGCTTTGCTCTTGAATGAGTCACCAGAAGCTGCTGCTTATGCACTTTCCCTTGCCTTAAATGTGTGCTTTATTTTAAGAAGCTGAACCTCCGGTTTCTCAGAACCTGAAACTCCTTTTTTCAGTTTGACAAGTGGACAGATGGTCAGAGGCGGAGGATCCTGGTGGACCTGTTGGAACGCTGCTCTCCGTCACAGCAGAAATTCTGTGCCAAGCAGCTACAGGATCGAGTTCCCACCGAGGCTCTAGATTTTACCACAAGGCTTCCTAGAGTACTGTCTTTATACATCTTTTCCTTCCTGGACCCACGGAGCCTCTGTCGATGTGCACAGGTAAAAAAGCCAACATGTACCTAAGGTTCAGAAAGTCAGGTGGAGCTAGTTAAAGAAAACAGCCCTCGTTTTCAGCAAAGACTTACCAGTGCTGTTCTTCATAGTGCAAGGATGTCTCCTGACTCGGAAGCGTGGTGCCAGATGCTTAGTGACGCTTGTATGGGACCGAACGCAACACTTTCACAGATCCTAAATTAAGCCAGATTGGCCAAGAATTACAAAAGGGAAGAGTAATTTTAGATGCTCAGCTCTAAGGCATTTAAAATGTGGCATTTTACAAGACTGATTCTTCCCAAGAAGGAGGCCTGGTACTTTCTGAAAATCATGTTCTTTTAAAGTACCTTGCACCGTGTGCAGAATCATTAATTGCTTTGGAAAGTATTGGCTTGTGCTGGTTGCAAAGAACTGCAGATGATTCTTTAGGAAATCCAGGTCCTTTAAAATGCTGGAGGGTAAAGTGTTGGACGTGGAGAAGCAGAGAAGTTACAGGTGTGCTTTTGAGCGCAGTGGCTAAGACTCCAAAAATATGTTTGCATGAGATAGAGTGCTGTGAGGTGATGCCCAAAGTAGTTCTGAACGAATAAGTTCAGATATCGGTGACATTATTACTGCACTGACATAGCACTCCATGTAATACGACAAATATATCCACATCTCAGCTTGTTTAAAGCTTGCTCAAGTATCTTTCTCCAGCATTTGATGTTTTATGTGGATGCAACTCACACTATTCATTCACAGGCAGGGAGAAGGCAGGTTAGGAAATTACTTAGAAAGAGAGATCTTTACAGTGCGACTTGTGTCATATCATGGATAGCTCCTATTATAAGCGCAGCAGTGCCAGTAGATGATGTTTGTCCTTAAGCTGGCAGAAACATTGTACGCAAGGTGACTGTGTGATGGACTAGAACAGAACATGAGTAGGAAGAAAATGTTCAGGAGGGGTCTGTCAGATGTGGCGAGTTTATAGATGCTGGTTTTCTCAGTGGAAACTAATAAAGGGTTTATTCAAACTCCTGTGTGCTTATTGAGTGCAAGTGCAGGAAGCTGCCCTGTATGAGCTGGAATTTCTTCTCTTGGCTGGTGATTTTGGGAGTATTTCACCATGTGAAATGGTCTCTTCTCCCAAGTAAGTGGTGAAAGGATGAGAGGAACCGGCCCCAAGCTGCGTCAGGGGAGGGTTAGGTTGGATATGAGGGAAAATGCCTTCCATGCCAGAGCGGTCAGGCCCTGGCACAGGCTGCCCAGAGAGGTGGGGGAGTCACCGTCCCTGGGGGGGTTCAAACACCGTGCAGCCGTGGCCCTTGGGGACATTATTTAGGAGGTCTGGGGGTGTTGGGTTGGCGGTTGGACTTGACGATCCTAGAGGTCTTTCCCAACCTTAATGATTCTGTGATTCTGTGATTCTATGTGCTGAAGATCAGCTAACACTTAGAAACAGAGCATGTCATGAAGACCTTGCATGGTTTAAATGGTTTAATGAAAGGTTTAAATGGAGCATAGAGTGCTGAAAAATTGTACTAGTTTAAGGTCACAGGGGAATTACATCCACAGCACAGAAGTCTCTAGCTGCAATCTTGGATGTTGAAACCATCTTGGGGTTGCAATCTTGGGGTTGAAACCCCAAGGTTTTCAACTTACTGGACATTCATAGGTGAGCTGGTACTGGAAGTACCTGTCCGAACTGGATCAGCTCTGGATGCTGAAATGCCTCCGTTTTGGCTGGTACATCAACTTCTCTCCAACCCCCTTTGAGCAAGGAATCTGGAAGAAACATTACATTGAGATGGTGAAAGAGCTGCGTGTCACAAGACCGAAGGTACATACCTACCACCTCTAGGGCCAGTGGGAAAACTGGGCTGGTTGGGTGCCTACCCCTTCGCCTCTTTATCCTTCTGTAATCTACCACTGGTAAAATGGAAGATACAGAATTTTAAATTAGAATCTAAACTAATGTGTTGCCATGTGCTTTACTTTCCCATCATCCATCCCTGGTATGGGGGAAGTGAAAATCAGACTGGTTGGGAGAAGCAATCACCAAGGTCTCACTCTGCTATCCTTTCAGGGTATTCTGGAGTAATCCTCTGATTTTCCCTCTCCAACACTCAAGGCTGTTCCCCTCTCTTTCTCCCCAGTTTATAGAGCATATGATAGCTTGCCTCAATCTGAGAAGCAGAGGTGGGGTACCCAGCATCACCCCTGCTGGCATTTCAGAGGCAGTTTACCTGGTGGAAAGGAAAAAAAGCACCCATTATGCCTGTTATAGCCCTGGGTATTGTCTCTTTCTCTCCTCTTCAAAGGTGGCAGGACCATTTTGGGGAGGTGGATCATTACTCAGCAGCCATTGCTTTCTCCTGAGATTCATTGATGCCATGCCTGGTTTGCAGGGCTGCGAGGGTGGGATTCTTCTGCCCTGAATTCCAAACTCAGCCCTCTAATTTTAACCAAACTCCTCCATAGGCTCTCCTTGTAGTCAATGGAGAGAAGCCAAAGCATCTCAAAACAGTTCAGCTCAATTTAATACAGATTTTGGGACATGGGTGATGACATGCACTGTCAGGGTGCCTATTTCTGTCCACTGACCATAATGGAGCCTGGAGAGACTAATTTTGAGTTAACAACCAACTCTTAGAAGTCTAAAATTAGGCAAAATAAATCTCACTTTCGTTATAGGCTAAAATGTATTTTCTGCTTTTCTTCTCTCTTATTAGACTCCTTCAAAGGACGAGTTTGTAGTTATTGACGTGCAACCAGTAAGAAGCAATGTCCCAGAGGCAAAACTTTCTGCGCTAGGAAGGAGGGCAAACAAGGAAAAAAAAGAGCTCCCACCGTGGCGTTCATCAGACAGGCACCCTACAGACACCATCCGATTCAACTACCTCGACAACCTCGATCCCATTGAGCAGGCTAGGCAGGCGTAAGAGCTTGATCTCTTCCCTTTTGCTTTTTCTGTGACGTAGGGCATGTCCGTGTCGTTTGCAGGCTCATTCTGCCTGTGCTCCAAGCTGCCTGCAAGCCTTATAGTTCAGCAACCTGGTTGCAAACCCACTTTGCTGCTCTTCTGGCTTTTCTTGGATTGATCCTGGTCCTGTTGTAGTTGCAGCTGCGCTACTTTGTGCCCTTTCAGTGCAGAGCATGGGCGCAGCCTGTTAGTGTCTGCCTATAAAATAGGCTGTAGCTTCTGGGGATGTTACACAGCTGTAATGGGGAGAATCAGGACGAGAGTTTGTTCAAGAGTTTTTAAATAAAGCTGCAAGGTTGAGAGGCATCTGCGGTTTTTGCACAGAGAGGAAGAATGAATTAATTGTGATTAAATATAACGCTATCACTTCAAGGATCTTCTGGCTGAAAAGAGGTTTAGATGATTGAATGGGGGTGCGGGTGTAAGAGTGTGCATGTACTATAGAACATTTAAGTAATGAATAGTTTTTGTATCTACACTGCCTGGGATAGACCACCTCAATCCATCAGTTCTTGGGCTCCCAGGATTATCTGGTCAGCAACCGGCAAAAGAAAGGCATTTCCACCCTCCAGTATAGTTTTGCACATTGACTTGTGTTAGGACTGCCCCATGTTTTCCTTTGATGCCTCTGGCATCAGGTATTTTCCGAATCTTGGATCTGTGGTCAAATTTCTGTGCGTTGACAAACATCAGTAGGAACAATAAGCAAGGAGGCTGCAGCAGCTGCCCGTGTACAATGTTTGGCCCATTTCTCGTTTAAATCTCTGTTAATACCGCCTCTCATTTTTCCTGGGCTCACAGCGGTTACCTCATTCAGCTGATGTGCAGTAACTTGTGAAACTGGCAATACTACCATTAATCTGAGCCTGGTGAACAGGTAATGGATTAGCTTGACCGTTGCCTAGTTTCTGTGAGAGTCCCTGTGAAAAGGACTCCACAGACGCTCACCCAACCAAATGTGCGGAGAGGAGGAGATTCCTCCACTCTGCCAACAAAAACCTTGGGAACCAACTGAGCCACAATGAAAGTACCCAGATTGTTCTTTAAGTAAATAACTGATAGAGCTGAGATTAGCCCTGTGCGCAGGAACAATCAACCCATGAATTACCCCAGCCAAGTGATTATTTGGCTAAGCAGTCGTGCACTCGCGTAGGCTCTTTCTCAATGTGATTAACTTTGCTGGACCCACCACTCCTCCGGGGTGTTCCACAAAGTTCCCAGTGTCTGAGCAAAAGCCTTTTATGAATCATTTTTTAATCCGCGTCCCCTAGTCCTAGGATACTGCACTACTTCAAAGAGCTTTCCAGTTTCCACCTCACCCTCTTTCTGTGGTATGTTTCCAAACTCTAGCACCATTTTGGGTAGAGTTCTTTGAGGCTTTTAAATATTTTGACAAAATGCCTCTTGTTGCAAATGGATGTCCTGATACTATTTTTCAGCTGTGCTAAATGTTTCTGTGTCGTTGCTCCCAAAGGTTTCTGAGGTTTAGGGTGTCCCTTGTGCTGGCCATGACCTCGTGTCAAAAGTGGGACAAGCCTTGTTTGAAGAGTTTAAAAGTCACTTGTTCCAGCATTGAGCAGATGCAGCTGACAAGAAGATGTAAATGATTCTGAGTTGCTAATGATACAGTAAGCACACTGACTGTTTTCTTCTCCTAAGTGAGATTTGAGCCTCTATTCATTTGTGCAATGGAGAATATTTTAATGCCTAGTGTTCTAGCAAATCTGGCATTTATCCGTAATTATAGAGGATTATCGCAAGGAGAGAAATGAATTGTATGAGATTTGCTTGTTTATCAAGGATCTGCCTTTAATATCGCTTAAGCTGAAAGTAATTGCTAGTGTGTAGTCTCATCTGTAATGACTACTCAGCAACACAGGTGTGCCGTTTCAGGTGCTGGCCCAGCTTCCCACTCACGTAATGAGATTCTGGTGCTGCTTTTCTGTGGACACGTTGCTGATATAGTCCCCTCTGCAGCCCCTTCCCAGAAGTCCTCCTGCTAAGGGTCTAGATAGGATAGGATAGGATAGGATAGGATAGGATAGGATAGGATAGGATAGGATAGGATAGGATAGGGTAGGATAGGATAGGATAGGATAGGGTAGGGTAGGATAGGATAGGATAGGATAGGATAGGATAGGATAGGATAGGATAGGATAGGGTAGGATAGGTTAGGGTAGGGTAGGATAGGGTAGGATAGGATAGGATAGGATAGGATAGGATAGGATAGGATAGGATAGGATAGGATAGGATAGGATAGGATAGGGTAGGGTAGGGTAGGGTAGGATAGGATAGGGTAGGATAGGATAGGATAGGATAGGATAGGGTAGGATAGGTTAGGGTAGGATAGGTTAGGGTAGGGTAGGATAGGGTAGGATAGGATAGGGTAGGATAGGATAGGATAGGATAGGATAGGATAGGATAGGGTAGGATAGGATAGGATAGGATAGGATAGGATAGGATAGGGTAGGATAGGTTAGGGTAGGATAGGTTAGGGTAGGGTAGGATAGGGTAGGATAGGATAGGATAGGATAGGATAGGATAGGATAGGATAGGATAGGATAGGATAGGATAGGATAGGATAGGATAGGGTAGGGTAGGATAGGTTAGGGTAGGGTAGGGTAGGATAGGATAGGATAGGATAGGATAGGATAGGATAGGATAGGATAGGATAGGATAGGGTAGGGTAGGTAGGGTAGGGTATTTCACCTGGAAGGCACCTACAACAATCACCTAGTCCAACTGCCTGACCACTTCAGGGCTTACCAAAAGTTAAAGCATGTTTTAAGGGCATTGTCCAAATGGCTTTTAAACACTGACAGGCTTGGGGTATCGACCACCTCTCCAGGAAGCCTGTCCCAGGGTTTGACCACCCTCTTGGTAAGGAAATGCCTCCTCATGTCCTGTCTAAATATTGCATCCTCCATCCTTTGCTTCTGGGCAGCTCCACGGGGATTGGGTCTTCAGCACTTCAGCCGGCTCCCTGTCTGCAGTAGGAACAGGAGGACCACCTTTTGTGCTTGGGTGTTCCACAAGTGTAGGCTTTCGGTGGAGGTAGCAGCAGCAGCCAGTGGGCAGCTTGGGCAGGCGCAGGGTGCCTGTCAATGGTAGCACAATGGCAAAGCGGTCAGAGTGCCCCACGGTGATGCCAAGCTTTGTTTTGGACAGCTGATGAAGGCCATGCTCAGCCAACTGTGAGTGTCTAGTCGGTTGAACTAGGAGTCTCATGTGAATGCGGTGCAAGCTGATCTACCTCACTGCAGCCTACAGGCTCCGGCAGACCCTGCCTGACCAGTGTACAGGGTTGTAAAGTAGAACAGAGAACCAAGATAAAAATCTCTGACCCCCCAGGCTGTTATAGGTATAGTTATTCTTCAGATTAGATGAATTCTTGGAGCTCAAGGGCATAACAACCACTCTTCATGTAAAACGAATGTCAGAAGTAATGAAATCTATGTAAAATCAGATTCCTAAAACAATAGGAGTGATTTCCCAAAATACAGGGGTTTGCAAAGGTAGTCTGGGAGAGGAAATGAGTTTTGCTGCAGTCTGAGTAGATATAAAGAGGCACGAGTGTTTTCTTGAGGTCATGAGCATGTGTGAAAAGATGCTGCAGAACCAGCAGAAATGCAGCAGAAAGCCAAAGTGACGGCTGAGAGAGAAGGACTAGAGAGCGTGAGTAGGCCAGCAGGTTGACTGGAAAGCTGCGAGCCAACGAACCATTCTTTCCGTTTGAGTTCTGGTGTGCTGAGGGAAAACGGGCTTGTAGAAAATTCTTTGTGAATAAACAAGATTACATCAAAGGAATACCTGACGCCATCATCAAAGCAATGTGTGAGACTAGTCACTGGCTACTTCTTTGAATCAAAGTTAATCTGCCTAATGTCAGGTTGAATTTTGGAGAATTTAAGAGGTAACAGAAAAAATAAAGTTTTTCTGAGTTCTTGGACCTGGTTAAAATCTCCCCTTGAGCTGGACCTCACTCTGAGTTGCTTTCTGGTCCAGAGAGAGGTGAGAACTCTCCTGTTCATAACAGGGTGTCCACACTGCAGCCGAAATATTGTCATTTAAATGGCAGAGTCATCATTGGTTTCTTTGCTGGACTTTGGAGACGAGTCATTAGCTACGCACTCCCTTCCTCAGCAGTATCACAACTACACTGCTGTGAATCCATAGCAGAGAACTTTTCCTTGCTTAGCCAAAAAAAGTGAAACATGGGAAGTATAATGAGCTACAGTCAATTCTCAGTTAAGCAGAGGAGCGGAGGTGAAGGAGGGAGTCCTAAAAGAGGTAACACAAAACATATACTCTGGGCAATAAGACCATAACTGGGTCTTATATAGATTTCTATAGAGCAGTTGGGCGAGGGTTTGGCCTGGACTGTGCTGGTGCTTCATGTCTCTGGGAAGAACCGTAACACTGCGCCACAGCTGGGTAGTGCCCCCAAAAATGGTAGAATGGTGTTAATTTGCAATCTGGATGATAATTGAGACTCGACTGGGTTTTTCTTTCTGACGGCTTTTTTTGCTGCTTGCTCAGAAAGGCATAAGCTTGTACTATAAAAACTGAATGGCACCCAAGAGCCTCAGTGACAAACATCACCGCAGCCTGAAGGAGATGAGACAGAGATCCCTGAGTGCGCTCACTGAGACGTTATTTGGTTTAGATGGGAGGGTGTGGGAGAAGCTTCCTAGTCACTGAGCAGTGAAATTAAGAATAGCAATGATCAGATGCATAGTTGAGGGAGTGGTGAGGTGACATAGAATAGAAGAAATACAGACAGGGGTTGAATTACAAATTGCCTGGAAGGGCTTATCAAAGTCCCTTGGTAGAATTAGAGCTGTGACTTTCAGTGTTGCTGTGTGTACGTGTGCAATTTATCATGAGGATGATTTCTGGTAGGTCAGGTTTGTTTTATGCCTGAATTGTCCAGGTAGCTTTTTGTTTATATACAAACAAACAAGACAGAGACCAGCAAAGATGGATTTGTCTCTCTGGGCACAAAGCAATATTGCAGGGGTGAAGTGAAACATTTTTCTCTAAAGTATGGAACCAAATTAGCAAGTTTTCTCTGGGACTCTGATCTAGCTAAAAAGGACCAGGAGGGGCGTTTCTTTCAGTCCATGCATGTAGAGTTCTGCTGTAAGGCATCTGGTGTTTGTGCTGCTTGTTGCCAATAAATCAAAAGATTTGCCTCTCACTTTATCATGAATAATGAATTCTGATTCTAGCCTAGCGCTGGATCCCCGCCAAGATTGTGTCCTTGTGTCTCAAGAAAGAGCCCTGCTACTTCTCATGGCAACAGCTCAGCCAAAATGCAAGCTCCTTCCCACCCCCTAACCAGCTTGGGCTTCTGGAAGCCAGCACTAATTCAGTTAGATAATTTATGGACGTAGACTGGCTCTAAAAACAGTTGCATATTGTACTGGAGTGTTTACCCAAAGAGAAAATAATTACTTTAAGTAATTGTTCTATCAGCAGCCTGGGCCCAGTTTCTGACAAAAACGGGGCCGGCTTGCGTGAGAAGGGCATGGTGCTTCGCTGTCCGTCCAAATCCTAACGCTTTTCTCTTCTTTTCATGTTTCTGAATAGCCAGCCCAGTACTCTGCCCATTAGCCTTGTGGGAATTAAAAACGCTCCTTAAGGAAGGAAAGCGGGGTGAGAAACACCCAGTTCAGCACTGAGAGTGAGACTTGCCATCCTCATCTCAGCTCTGATGCCCTTTTGCTTTGCAGCCTTGAGAAATTCATCCTCCTGCTTACATTTTTCACAGGATCACAGAAGGGTTTGGGTGGGAAGGGACCACTAAAGGCCATCCAGCCCAACCCCCTGCCGTGAGCAGGGACATCTTCAACCAGAGCAGGTTGCTCAGAGCCCTGTCCAGCCTGGCCTTGAGTGTTCCCAGGGATGGGAATTTCCTGATTTTGAGGTGAATCATGGTGGTGACCTGCTGCAGAGGGTTGCTCTGACACCATGAGCATGGACCCTAGAATACAGCAGTAGAGGTTAATATCTTAAATTACAACCACAAAGCCAAGCCTGCGTTCTATTAAGGATGATCAGTTCATTCCCTACAATAAAATTTTGGATTGAATTTTCTTTCTTGGCTGTTACTGAAGTGTTTGTAAACAGATTGCAGTTTTCCTCAATATACTATTTCAAATACTTTGCTTTTATGGCTCTTGATCTGTAGCTGGTCAGGGACGAGTGAATAACAGATACGTGCTGGTGTTGGCTGCTTTTGAGGATGTCTCTGTGTGTGGCCCTGTTTCTTTATAGGGTAAATGTTGCTTTTTTAGAACCATAGAATCATTTAGGTTGGAAAAGACCTTTAAGATCATCAAGTCCAGCCATCAACCCAACGCTACCAAGCCCACCACTAAGCCATGCCCCCAACCGCCACGTCTACATGGTTTTTGAACACACACCCCAGGGACGGTGACTCCCCCACCTCTCTGGGCAGCCTGTGCCAGGGCCTGACCCCTCTGGCAGGGAAGGCATTTTCCCTCACATCCAACCTAAACCTCCCCTGGCGCAGCTTGGGGCCGGTTCCTCTCGTCCTGTCACTGGTGACTTGGGAGCAGAGACCAGCCCCCCCCTCACTCCAGCCCCTCTCAGGCAGCTGCAGAGAGCGAGAAGGGCTCCCCTCAGCCCCCTCTTCTCCAGGCTAAACCCCCCCAGCTCCCTCAGCCGCCCCCCAGCACACTTGTGCTCCAGACCCTGCCCCAGCCCCGCTGCCCTTCTCTGGACACGCTCCAGCCCCTCCAGGCCCTTCTTGTCCCGAGGGGCCCAAACCTGAGCCCAGCATTCGAGGTGGGGCCTCCCCAGGGCCGAGCACAGGGGCCCCATCCCTGCCCGGCTCCTGCTGGCCACACCAGTGCTGACACAAGCCCGGGGGCTGGTGGCCCCCTTGGCCACCCGGGCACTGCTGGCTCATGCCCAGCCGGCTGTCAGCCAGCACCCCCAGGGCCTTCTCCGCCGGGCACTTCCCAGCCCCTCTGCCCCAGGCCTGGGGCGTTGCCTGGGGTTGGTGTGACCCAAGGGCAGGACCCGGCACTCGGCCTTGTGAAACCTCATCCAGTTGGCCTTGGCCCATCGATCCAGCCTGTCCCATGTGCTATGATTCTATGATTCTAGAATACAGCAGTAGAGGTTTTAGAGTCTCTTTCCACCCTTTATGTTCATGATTTTCTATTCAGAACATGCTTTTTAGCATGCCTTCCAAGAGCCCAGAGACACTGGTGATGGAGCTGGGACACCAACCCAGAGAGCACAGAGTTGCTGCTTTAAATTCTCTAGTTCTGTATTGCAGAATTTGAATGTGGAAGGGGAATGAACACCTTCAGAGCAAATGTTTTTATGAACCTGCCTGAGTTCTTAAAACAACTTCCTCATAGTATGTATTTTACTCCTGATATTGGAAAAAATGTGACAACTGGCCATATTCTGGTGTGCTTCACTTAATTTTCATACTCTGGTATACTCCTGTTCTGGCAGTTAATTGTATTGACTTTACTCATTATTGCATATAAGTTTATAAATCTATAAATTTATATACATACACAGGAAGAAGTATTTGGGTATAAAACCAATGAATAAATAAGTTGTTGGAGGGGAGTCCTCCAGACTTATTTATGTTACACTTACATGGGCTTCACTGAAAGCTCTCAAACTGATCTAGCTAAACCTGCCTTTCCATGAATTCCCCTAAGCTGATGTAACATGTTACATGGATTTAGGTTAAATCAGTAAGTCTTGAGCTAAGGGCACGTGTCTGAGTGCTACAAAGTTAAAATAACTTAAAAAATAGCAAGTTTCCACCCTCCTCTGAGCCACAGCATCTGATCGTGCTCTTGGTCTCCCCAGGTGCAAGATAAAATGTATTATCTTAAACCATGTCTTTTCGGGTGGCAATACCATAAGGAATTTTCTGTTTCTCAACCCCAGGGAACCAACTCCATAGCACTTGTTAATACTATTCTGTTCTACCCTGCAGGAGAAAGAAAGGAGGAGGGGAGACCCCAGACCTTAGCCGGCAGGCAGCTGAGAGAAAAAAGAGAGCGGGTCGTGGATCTAATAAGCTCCAGAAGGCAAAATCACTGGCAAGTATCACGGGCTTGTAATTACATCAGCTGGGGCCCAGTGTCAGGTACACCCAGGAACATTTTAGCTCAGAGCTTTTACTTAGGTAACTGAGAAGCTTTGCTCCTGCTGTACGTAGGCTGCCAGGCACATTTGCTGCCTGTCCCTGAGGGAGATACCCGGGCAGAAGGAGGACACAAAACACACCGTGTCTGGCTGCTCCAGGCGCAGTCTCTCACTGCAGCCTAGACATCGTCCATCTGCCATCGGTCAGAAAAGGACAGCAGCTGCCTGTATGTAGGCAGCGACCTTGTTATCTGCTCCTCCCTGTACGGTATCCCGACAGTCCGTTTCCACGCTTTACAAAGCACTGGATCAATTCTCTTATGACACTTGCATCTCTTCCCAAAGCTTCTCTTCTGCGCTTGCAACTTTTGATTGTCGCAGTTTGATGTTAGTTTATTCTCTGTTCGTTGCACTGAGCTTGAGCAAGCAGCCCCAAGGTCTTAATACTGAGGATTCATTGTGCTCATTGCTGGTAAAATAGGGCATCCTCACATGAAAGGAATCGAGGGAAGTCAGGCTTCCAGAAAGCACCATGGGTCTAAGCTTTTGTAGGTACG
This sequence comes from Phalacrocorax carbo, assembly GCF_963921805.1. Classification (NCBI taxonomy): domain Eukaryota; kingdom Metazoa; phylum Chordata; class Aves; order Suliformes; family Phalacrocoracidae; genus Phalacrocorax; species Phalacrocorax carbo. Next base: position 127,573,964 of record NC_087515.1, read on the forward strand.
GCAACAAATAACTGCCAGAAGAAGGACGTGCTCACAAGCGTGTCAGGGGGTTTTTGCAGACCTGGAAGCGTGTTTCCTAAGTGATGAAAGCCAGGGCATGCATGTGAGTTGAGCTAAAGAAGGTTTACATAAAAGACAGGCATTGTCTCCCGAGATTGGGAGGAATTCTCCTGACCCAAATACAGCCTGGTTGCAAGGAAATAGATTCAGTCAGTGTTAAAACCAGAAAATATAATTAAAGTTATTCAGCCTGTGTCTTACAGTTTCTGTTCTCCAATGGCTTCCTCCGTAGCCCTTAGATCAGAGCACCCTTACAAAGTCTCATTCCACCGCAGCTTCCCGTTTCAAATTTAAAGCTTGTCTATTGTTGGCCTAGAAGTGAAACAATCTTAGTTCAGGGTAAAAAGAGGTGAATTTGGTTTTCTTTCCCCAGATTTTAGGAAAATTATGTGTTCTTTGAAGTTACTTAACCTGCAACCCACCATCAGGAAGGCACAAGCATGTAGTCTGACTCCCACCATGAAATCCAGACCCTCCTGCACAACCTCAGTGGGAGATTTTGCTATGAATTGCAGCAGTACAGGGCTGAAGAGTCTGTGTGTGTCACCTTCTGGTGGCTGCTCACAGTTTAAGAGGGCCATTCTTATTGCTGTAGCAAATCATTACCAGAAAGCATTTAGCTGATGCAGAATGCTCACAGATGGGTGTCCGGGGGAGCACGCAGAGTTAGTGAGTGCTGAAGTCTCACCCCACAAAAGGCTCTGGGAAGAGCGTTAAAGCCACTGCCAGCTGCCATGGCCTGGCAGAACCACCGTCCTCCCTTGGTCCCTCCTAGGCAGTTAGGACAGCCTAAGCCAGGGGTAAGTGTCCTGAAACCCATGGGGTTACACCTTGGGGACATCAGCCCAGAACGGAGCTCTGTGCCTTTGTGCCATGCAGTCGTGTTAGCACTGGCTTCTATTTGTGTGAAAAATCTGGGGTAGCCTCTGTTGCTGTGTCACTCTTTCCTAGACCTTTATGTTGAAACTAGGTTTGTATTTCCCTTGAGCTTAGAGTTGTCCAAATTTCAGTAGAAGAGCCATGTTTCTTATTCTCTGATGTACAAGCCTGCTGTCATGCCGGCCATTAATGATTACAACACTAGAAGACAATAAAGGCTAGGTTATGGTAGTCTGAGGCATAGTAAAAGAAAAAAAATACATATAACTTGCTAGGAATAATCCAACATTAATTTCCATTTATAATTAAGGTAGCATTGGGAAACCTTGTTGAAATGGAGACCTGTAAAAAGACTCTTATTCAATCAAGTCCAAATAAAGAGGCTTAATGCTCAAATCTTTTAGTAAATCCTTAGAAGAAGAACAGACTATGATGAAAGAATAAGTGCCCCAAGCAAGCAAACATCAAGTCAAATTAAAATGAAGCACTTAAATAGATCAATGACACAAGTGCAGAAAGTAGGTGAGAATAAAATGTATTACAGCCAACAATGAAGACGTGAAAAGGGCTATTATGTGGAGCTCCAAGCTGGGGAGGCTGAACAACAGCACACCAAAATAGAACAAACATATAATTAAGGTGATGACCTGAGTCCTGGAATTACATCCACTGGCTCCACATTTGCATGCGGTGAATCAGTTCTCCTCCTAGTCAACTTGTGAGGTTTTGGAGTTTATTAGTAATCATGGAAACAGTGGCATAAAGTGTGACCGGGCTCACACTTAATTTAGAATACATTAAAGTAAATTGGCTAAATTACAATAAATTAAGTTAATTAGGTCTCTGAATGGAGGGCCACATTCCTTCTTATGAATGCACATGCAGCCCCCGTGTCTCTACAGCGGCGAGGGAATACCTGCTCTATCTTTATCCAAGAAAATGCCTTACTTTAAGGGTATGTATAGTTGCGGTGTTAACCATCTCTTTAAGCACTTCACTGGATCAAGGCTTTATGGCCTGTCTACACCACCGTGATGCTCACGTCGCCTTCAGCAGCTGCTGCCCAGTGGTATAGAAAGAAAAGTGAAGAATGCAACAGGTTCGGTGACTTCTCCGAGCTTTTACCAGGCTGGGCATGGAACCCAGCTCTCTGTTTTGGGCCACGCTATCATCCCTCCTGTTCACTCTGACATGGAGCTGTGTTGCCCTGCTGTGACTTCTGAGCTCTGGCCCTACAGGCCCCTTCTGCCGCCACATCGGTGTCCTTTACACAACTCCTTGAGGACTTCCAGTGAGGAGTCTTCTGTAGCTTCTCAGTGAAGTAGGCAGCGTCATACCCAATGCCAAAATTCCCAGATACTTTATGAGGAAGGTAAAATCTGATCGATGCTTTTGACAGCTTTGCAAATGACTGCAATGTCAGCAATTAGGGGCTGGTTTTGCCTTTCAGGCTGTCTGCTTGATTCTGTTGGAGAGACTGCTCCACCCTCACAGCTGTTCCTGAATTACTGCCTTATTTTTAGTACTTACTAAATAACATCTTTTTGACAGGATCAGTCATTCTTGCCTCGCTCCCTATATCCTAAGGTAATAAGATTGCAGCATTTGAAGTCAGGAATAAATTTTCCTATGACATATTGACAGGGAAATGATGTTTTGAATATTAATCTCAATTTATGTACTGTGTGGGTGTAGCCCATATGAAGATCCAGGGCTCTCGGCACTGAGACATGGTGCTGTCCAGTGCATATATTCTCCAAACCTTACTTTGAATTTTATTTATTCCAACAAGAAATCCCATTGAACTTCATGGGACTATTCCTAAGAGTGAAAATAGCTCAATATAATCTTTGCATATTCAAATTCAGCTTATATGTCACCCTAATTTTAAAAGTATAGCCTGGCTATAATGGCTATCCATCCCTGTGAGCTCTAAAATTGGACCACCACCAACTCAGGAGATGAAAAGCAAGGAATAGACAGATCTGTGCTGCAACTACCGCCACTTCTATGGTATTGTGCTTTTCTCGCTCGGACAAAAAACCTGCAGCTGGGTTTATCACGCCGTCTCTGTCACACGTCAAGTACCGCTAAAAACCTGGGCCGCTTCCGGCAGTTGTATAATCACTGGCCTTTCTTTAGGCCAATATTCAGCAGCCGCTGGATTGCTTATTTATAACGAGGCAATTAGGCATGAAGCACCATATATCTGCCACTGCTGCCAATTCAAATAATGGGAAGGGGAAACGGGCGGGCAGGAATTACAGACCAGCATTGACTTTCCCGCACAACCATTTTACTATGGACACTAGTTTCACATCAGAGTATCGGCCCACATTGCTTTTTAATGAGTTGCTATGTAAATGTTGGGGTTTGTTAACGTTCGTTTGCTATTCTTACCAAATAATTCGGTATCAGTCAAAAAACCCCAAAGCCGTTGATCTGCAGAACCTGTGTTGAATCCTTGGGATCTTTCTCAAGGAATAAATAATCACTGTGTTGCTAAGATTTTATCTTTTTTTTTTTTCTGCTTCATTTTTATCCTATTGAGTAAAATGCTCATTGAACAGTATGTTAAAATAAAACTTCATCCTTTACGCTGCGAGACTTCAAACAGCAAGACTGGGAGCAGTCGCAGCCGTATGCACAGGGGAGAGTTTGTGCATTAACATATGAATTAATGTGGAGAATCAATTAACGTGGGTTTGGCTTTACTGGCATCAATTTCTAATTGGGTCCTTTTGTCCTTAAGGTAAACTTATACCAGAGCACTGGGCACTGCAAATAATGCAAATTATGCTTGTATCATTTAGGAATATCACTTAGGGATATCGTTTAGGAAGATAATTTATAGGATGTATATAGAATGTATAGAATTTATAGAAGTTCTCAGCAGACTCTGATGTTTTCAGTCCCTCTGGAGCTGCTGGGATGACATGATACTTACTGCCTTCTCTTCCTAGCTATCATTTTCTGCAGATCTTGAGCCTGTTCCCAAACCACCAGTTCGTCCCAGCTGGGCCACTCACCAGCCAACCGGGAGCCTGTCCTCCAAGGCAGCAGCAAAGACCCTAGCCCAGAGCTCCCAGTGGAATGCCGGGATACGACCAGCACCTGTTCGAGCTCCAGTGCCAAAGCCACATGAAGGAGGAAAGAAAGACTTCCCAAGGACGAACACCAGGTCTCCATGTTAGTAAGCTGCCCTGTCCCATGCGGAAGCTCTTTTAGAGACGGCCAATATCCCAATTTAGACCGCAGAGGGAAGGAGATGGTGCTGGCAGTGTATTTCTGTAGGTGAAGGCAGTCATTCTGGAGGGTGGGAATCCAGGTGACACTGATTTGCTGCATCAGAAGAGAACATATGGCCAAAGACGTCACATCTAGCACTTGCTAGATCCACCTGTCTGTCACAACTGTCATCTTGGTGTTAAACCCTGGCATGGGCTTCACGTGGGTTTAACTCACTAATACTCAATGGCAGAGCAAGAGATCTTAGATCAGAAGTGACAGGGGTGTCTCAGTCCAAAGTCCATGGACTCTGCCAGGTCCTGGACAGACGCCAGGAGGAGCTGGTATGGTTGGGTTGGAATCAGAGCATTCAGCAAATTACAGGAGAAAGCAGTCAACTGCAGGGAGGTAACAGCTGAGAAAGCAGCTGATCTGTGAATGGCTTCCAAAAATATGGAGGCAGAGTGACACGATCAAAAACAGTTTAGTGCCATTTCAGTCTAGGGTTGGCTCAGTGACTCACAAAGACCTCACTTCTTGATATACCCAGCACCTCCTGAAGGTCCTCAGTGCCTGCAGCTGTCTGGGAAATTATTGGGTATCTTTCAGAAGAACACAACATTTGTGCAGACTTTGGTGAAGGTCCTATTAGATCACAAGCGGGCTGTCCACACAAGGATTGCAATTTGTGGTCCCTGATGATTTTTAATAGCACGGGAATGGTAGCTGATAAAGAACCTGGAGTGAACAAAGGAAAAGAGGTTTCTGATGTGTCCAGAGAAGGGCAGCGGGGCTGGGGCCGGGTCTGGAGCACAAGTGTGCTGGGGGGCGGCTGAGGGGGCTGGGGGGGTTTAGCCTGGAGAAGAGGGGGCTGAGGGGAGCCCTTCTCGCTCTCTGCAGCTGCCTGAGAGGGGCTGGAGTGAGGGGGGGGGTTGGTCTCTGCTCCCAAGTCACCAGTGACAGGACGAGAGGAACCGGCCCCAGGCTGCGTCAGGGGAGGTTTAGGTTGGATGTGAGGGAAAATGCCTTCCCTGCCAGAGGGGTCAGGCCCTGGCACAGGCTGCCCAGAGAGGTGGGGGAGTCACCGTCCCTGGGGGGGTTCAAACACCGTGCAGCCGTGGCACTTGGGGACATTATTTAGGAGGTCTGGGGGTGTTGGGTTGGGGATTGGACTTGATGATCCTAGAGGTCTTTTCCAACCTTAATGATTCTGTGATTCTACGTGATACTGTTAGGATCTTCAAAGAGAACACGGGTAGAGTGAGGGGAGCTCCTACAGGCAGCGACTATCCAGTAATTATTGATGATCCCATCTGGAAGGGAGGTAATGGAGCATGTGGAGGCCCCCAGCATCCCCTCGGATCTCCCTAGCATCCAGCATTTTTAGCAGGTGCCTAGGCTAACCCCCACGAGGAGGACCCACAGTGCTCACAAATCCTTCTGTGGGAGATGAAAGAAAGAATCCAAACACAGGTGAAGGATGATACATAGGGGAAAGCACTGCAATGAGTAAGATGGAAAACACATTAAGGCTGCTTCACGTTGGAAGCAGCACATAAATGCACCCTGGTCATACAAGCCAAGAGAGGAAAGCATCAAGATTAGGCTAGAGGGTTACAGTGCCACATATTTCTAAAGCAATACAAGGTGTCTATAAAATAGGACCCTCGTCCTGAAGTCGCATTGCCTGGACAGAGCCTTAGGAAGGTTGTTCGCTGGACTGTGGCCAAATCACGAAGTGTCGGCTCTGGGCCTTGGCTGTGTTATTGGTTGTTCCAGTCAATCAAGGGAATTCCGCTGGTCTGGCAGCGGTGTTGTGGCCTCCCAGGAATGTGGCACTCAGCTCCAACTGCTGCCGTCTGGGAGGCACTAGGAATGGGAAGAAGGTGTTTCTTAAGTCCCTTAACTTCTGTGAACAAATTTGTAATGGCTGAACTGCTGTTGAGGCGCGGTTCAGTGTTGTCAAAGAGGATGTGGGGGACGGAGTAAGGGGAGCTCCTGCAGGGAAGTGGCCACCAGTCATTAGTAATGATTCCACAGGGGTGGAGGATAACGGCGCATGCAGGGCCGTGCAGTGTCCTGTCCGAGCTGTGCTGCAGTCACTGTCTTCTACACGATAAGAAATTTAAAAACTGTGCATGAGGAAAGCGAGCTACCTACAACCACCATTGCTGTAGTATAAAAGCTACCAAGGTAAATTAACCCTGAGGGATTGCATTTGGATTAGGGGCAATTTGCAAGGCAAAACTGTATTTTTTTTTGTATCAGAGAGAGACAAATCCTCTCTTAATTCCTTTGGTGACCTCTCCTGGACCTTTGTGATCTCTGCCAGGCTTTTCTCAAGGTAAATTTACTAACTTTAGTGTTTCAGCTGGGCTTTAGCAGGGCATGTTTGCAGATTGTCAGAAAGGTGGGCAGGAAAAGTAAAGACGCTTTGATTGATGATTATTTTCTCCACAATGAGATGATGAATGGAAACCGTCTTTCCATTCAGTCCAAATTTGTAAAGGTATTTGAGGTATGAAATGCCACTGAAATCCCAAGGATTGGCTGAGTACCTAAATATGTTTAGAATCTGAATTATCTGACTAAATCAATCTGATTCTTACATGATTTCTTTTTCATCTAGCATCTCCACTGTTTGAGGCTCAGCCCTGGCACATTCCTCCATCTGACCAAGGATCTGACACAGACTAAAGGAGGAAGGATCCAGACTATTTTTCACCCCAGCAGAACAGAAACTCATCAGCCAGGCACTGGGGAAACAACAGCAATGTTACCTGAGCCACAGGCTGTGCTCGGTGAAGAACAGCTGCTTTTGAGTCCTTCATACGGACCCACCTTCTTTTTCTTTTTTCAACTGTTGCTAGAAAAGACTTTCTTCGTTGATCTCACCGCACAATGCAAAGAAAGGGGCATGGAGGTCCTGCGTCTGTTCTCACTTAGGCTGTCCAAAAGAAACCCTAACTGCCTTGCAGCCAGCTTAGATAGAAAGGCGTTGGAGCAATGGCTTTGTACTTTTTTTTTATTTGGAAAGTCCCGTACTTGGTGCAATGACTCCTGCTGGCCTTTGGGATCTCCAGGTGGGATCTCCCATTTCCAAACTGGAGGTCAGTCTGAGCCTGTTTTCCTGTTGTGCTTCTCAGCTGGTTTCCTGTCGCTGCTGCTCTCGAGCTGGTGCTATATGCTCTTTTTTGCCTCTGCAGAGTTCACCTAGGCTTTTGACCATGGAGGCACTTGCCTAGATCCTCACAAGAGCTGCTGGACCTCATGTGAGCTTGCCCGTGTGTCACTCAGACATCTCAGGGCACAGCCCATGGCCTGAGCTGCTCTGTGATGCTTTGCCAGTGAATTACGGAAGTTGTCCGTCTCCATGGGCACCGAGGGGATTGTGGAAGACAAGGAAGGACTGCCAGCCGCCCGAGTGACGGGAACTGTAGCTTCCCTACAAAGTGAGTGGTTTACCACCAATGTTAATGTGATCCCTCAGCTGCAACCTACAGCCCCAGCCAAGTCAGCGAGGCTGTGAAGAAAGCACCACAGCGTTCAAGGGAAAAGCCTTTATTTCGTGGGAGAAAGGAGGCTCAGGGAAAACGCTTCCACAAAAACCTAGTTAGGGGTGTATTGAAGATGGAAGTTCTTTCTCATGTTAAACAAGGCAACTCCATCGTTTCAATCATGTTAGTGAGAAGGAAATCAAATCTCCCACTCTGGATTACAACATTGCACATGGCACTGCGTGGGGAGCTGGTACTAGTCTGATTATTTAAGACAATGTAAATCATGTGCTCTTATGTGTCTTTTCTGCAATTAAGGAAATATCCAGTAAACGTAATAAATAACAGTTTTTAAGAAGAAGGGGACTGAATGCACAGCAACTATAACTCATTGTCTTATCATATCCCAGAGTGAGAGTGCTGGGGTAAAACCGAACCTTTCCACACGTCGGGAAGAGTCACAGTACGCCCATGGATTCTCAACACTTACAGACTAGAAATTATGTTTCAGAGAAAATGCCAACTACTCATTGTAGTGATCGACAAGGATTAGGAGACTCCTGCTCTGTGAGCAGATTATTCTGCACTGTGTCACTCAAGGGTTCCAAGTTCTTTCACATGAAAGACATTGACTGTTGTCAAGACCAGGGACCGGGCCCGACGCACTGTGGATCTTACTGGAAGGGAAAGCATCCAGCAGGAGACTGTGCCCATTGGGGTACTTGGTTGAGTGCCATGTGAATTCCAGCACCAAACCAGTGATCAGGTAGCTCGGTGCATCACCCTCTCCCACCTCTTGTTCCTTCATTTTTCTAGTTTCCCTGGATGCTTGGACGGGGGAGGTCATCTCATGATGAACTAGGCCAACACGACGGCCTAAGAGCTAGGTAACGCTAAGCTGTTCACCTCTCAAGCGATCAGCTGAAATAGGAACTTGCAGATGGCAGTTATCTCACGTATCTTAGGACCTGTTGATTATGCAAGAGACCAGACTGACTAATTTTGATTAAGAAAGCTAACTTTAAAGCCTTTAAAGTGAGGTGGGGTAAATCCCATCCAAAATATTCATCGGCATCATTCCCTGGTATTGCAAATCTCTCCTCCCAAGCCCTTTTCCCCCAGGAACCCAAGTTAAACTGATTGCTTCCTGGGTGTTCCCTTGGCTTCTCAAGCCCAAACTGTTGTTCCAGACTTTTTTTTTTTTTGTCTCCGTTCAGCAGCGTGTAGCTTCTTGTGGCAGCAGTTCAGCGCTCGGTCCGTGTTACAAAGAGCGAATGGCTATGCAAGGAAATGATGTAACCCTGCAGCAATGGTTTTTCTTTTCTCATCAATGAGCATACTTGCCGGAAACATAAAGCTCCCAGAGTCTGCCTGCTCTTGGAGCTGAATGCTCAGGCATTACTGCAGACACTGTGCCTTTGCTGTGGCAGATCATGCGTCTTACGCGCTCGCTATAAGCTTTAAGGCTTAGGCCTTCTCTGATTTATAAAGTTTTTGTATTTATGATTTTGTAAAGTAACTAACAGGAATGTCCAGAGACATACCAAGCCAAGTAGTCTATCCTTGAAGTAATGGCAGACCTGCGTAATGCCTTGATGTAACTCCTACCGATTATGTTGTTAGAATAAAAAGGTATGTACTTAACAACGTACTTCACAGTCATTCCTGAGGTCAAAAAATGGGTCAGAATCTGGAGAGAACAGACAGGGAGAGACAGAGTCTCCATCACCTGCCTCTGCCGCTGAGCTGTGGGCTGGCCTCAGGCAAGCCGTATCGCTGCCTGTGCCTCGGGCTGCTGATCTGCAGGGGCAGATGGTTACTTACCCACATATACAGTGCACTTCCAGATATTCTGATAAGAAATTGCTAAATGAGTACAGAGGAAGGTTGTTATGCCTTCGCCCTTCCTTGTAGATGTGCATTTCCCTGCACTGCTTGGTATTTCCAGATCCTGCACAACTCTTGATTAGCCACAGCCTTTGATTAAAGAACTGAAAGTACCTTTTAAACCCCAGAGGCCAATGAATCAGCCTTGCTGCATCTGAATTCCACCAGTACAAGCAAGATCAGAATGTGAGCCCTAGGCTACAGCCCTGCTCAGATGTGGGGAACAAACCCAAACATGCCAGCCGCCCTCTTATCCAAGCTTTACCATCCGTTTCTGCCCAAAACTCCACCTGCATTTACCCGGTGTTCCTTGCCGGGAGCAATGGTAGAGTTTGGTCCTGTAGTTTGGCTTTGTAGCCAAAATGAAGTTTTCCTAATTATTGCTCTTCTGAGCTAAAGAAACAAAAACTTGGAAAAAGGAATATGTGTAAATGAAGTTGATGGGAGTCGCAGGTGGGAGCGGAGTTAGAGTAAAACTGAGGATTTTTGGAAAAACCCAACTTGTGTGGCAAGACGGAAGAGGAGTGAACGTGAGCTGTTGCCAGGGAAGTAAGGGCGTTCACAGAGCGAAGTCTCCGCAGTGGCATTAGGGTCATAATAGGTTAAAGGATGGTTACCGAAGAGTGTGGAGACCTTGCTGCAAAGGGAAAGCAGCTAATGACAGTAGCTAAGCGCAAGATTAAAAGTTGCTGTAATAGATGGATGAAGCTGATAAAGAACGGAAAGCGCAGCTCCACTCACGTAACAAAGGGCTGAGGAGATGAGGAGGTAGTGATGCGCTGCGTAGGGTTGTGTTTGAGAGGGTGGAGTTAGGGAAGGGAAAGGGGTACGGGAATCGGTTCGAAATCAGTTGTCTTGTCCCTGCTGGTGTGCTCAGACTGATCACCTTATCGCGTGCCTACGATGGGCATCCTACCTGCCCCATGCTCCGTGCCATCCCCAATGACACACAAAGACGTCCTCCAAATGGACGCTGTGTAGCGGGTATGGCTTTCACACCCCAGTCAGCCCAAAGCAGGACACGGCTAGACACACAAACAACCCCACACCGCGTGGTCACATCTGAAATGCCCCTTGCTGCACAGCAGCTGCTGCAGTAGGTTTGAGAAAGGCGATGGCAGGAGATGCGTGCCTGGATAGATGCTTTGTAGCTGTTTCCACAGCCCGTATCCTGATCACAGCCACTCTCCAAACCACTGATAAATTGCTGGTTGGCGCAGGATACTTGGGAGACCCCTGGGGAGGTAAAATCATGGGTATAGACAGGTCCAGACATTGCAGGACACTCCCAGCACGTCCTGTAGGAAGGAAACTAAACTCAGCTCTCCAAAAAGCCCTGAAAGCAGGAGGCAACAATGGGAACAGATGGTCTAAAACATGTTTTCAACCTGTTCCACCCCGGGATCTTGCTTTGTATAGGCAGGATGCTGCCAAATCCACCCAGCAAGGTGGGGAAGGCAGGATGGTCTCACAACACGTGCACGCTAACACACAGCCTCATACAAGCCGCATGCCGGGCTGCATGTGCAGGCTCCGGTTGCTTCATAAACCAACCCACGCAGTGGGAACAGCTGACCTGCAGCTCCTTCCACATGCCCTCTTCCCTCCCTGCAAATCCTGCTGACCCTTCAGTCCCTGGGCACACGCCGGTCATGAGCATGATGCCAAAAATCTTCAGGTCCACCACCAGATCAGCAAGTTTTCAAAGAAAGGTTTTTACCAGCCCACAAATTAAATGATTGTATGAAGCTCCTGTGGGTTCTAGAAGTCACTGGAGATTCATGGAAGGATCTTAAGCTCATTTCATAGGACCGAAGCAGAATTAGGGCTGGAAGGGACCACAGGCGGTCTCTGGTCCAACCTCCTGCTTTAAGCAGGGTCAGTTCTGTGATCAACCCAGGTTGCTCAGGATCCAACAGAGTCTTCAATTTCTCCAAAGATGACACAACCACTATGGGCAACCCACTTGGACACTCGGCTAGCCTGGAAATGAAAAAATTTCTCTTTGCACCCAGTTTGAACCTCTCTCATAGAATCATTAAGGTTGGAAAAGACCTCTAGGATGAAGTCCAACCACCAACCCAACACCCCCAGGCCTCCTAAACCATGGCCCCAAGTGCCACGGCTGCACGGTGTTTGAACCCCCCCAGGGACGGTGACGCCCCCACCTCTCTGGGCAGCCTGTGCCAGGGCCTGACCCCTCTGGCAGGGAAGGCATTTTCCCTCACACCCAACCTAACCCTCCCCTGACGCAGCCTGGGGCCGGTTCCTCTCGTCCTGTCACTGGTGACTTGGGAGCAGAGACCAGCCCCCCCCTCACTCCAGCCCCTCTCAGGCAGCTGCAGAGAGCGAGAAGGGCTCCCCTCAGCTCCCCCTTCTCCAGGCTAAACCCCCCCAGCCCCCTCAGCCGCCCCCCAGCACACTTGTGCTCCAGACCCTGCCCCAGCCCCGCTGCCCTTCTCTGGACACGCTCCAGCCCCTCAAGGCCCTTCTTGTCCCGAGGGGCCCAAACCTGAGCCCAGCATTCGAGGTGGGGCCTCCCCAGGGCCGAGCACAGGGGCCCCATCCCTGCCCGGCTCCTGCTGGCCACCCCAGTGCTGACACAAGCCCGGGGGCTGGTGGCCTCCTTGGCCACCCGGGCACTGCTGGCTCATGCCCAGCCGGCTGTCAGCCAGCACCCCCAGGACCCGTCCTTAACACTTACGCCCGTTACCTCCCACCACACACCACTGTGAAGCAGTGACCTCCTTGGCAGTTCTGGGGGCAGCTCCCAGGGCCCCTCAAAACCCTTCCCTTCCCGCCTGGACGAGCCCCTTCCCTCAGCCTCTCCCCAGGGACGCCCCTCCATCACCCCCTTCCCCTCCCCCGCGCTCCTCCACCACCGCAGGATCCCACAGGTCTCCACGCAACCCCCAGAGAGGGATTTTTAGCTTTTTATGAGAAAAACCCGTGCCCTTTCCCTCGTCTCATGGCGATGCTTTGCTCCCCCCTAGTGCTGAAGAGGCGCACGGGTACCGCCTCACCCGCCGTGTGCGCATGCGTCATACGGCGACATTCCCCCTCCCCCCACCCGCGCCGTGCCCTCCTCGTGTGGCTTTCCGGCAGCGCGGCCGGAAGCGCGACGTTTTCGCGACGGCGCCGTGCGGAGGGAGGGTGTCGCTTGACGGCAAGAGCGCGCCGGCCGCTGAGGGGGACAGCTGAAGGGGTGCCGCCGCCATGAAGCAGAAGAGGAAAGGTACTGGGGTGTGCGGGGGTCGCAGTGCCCCGGGGCCGGCAGCAGGGTGGCTCCCGACCCTCTCCCGGGAGCTGGGGGCAGGGCGCAGGGCTTTGCCGCCTCTCCCTGCCCTGGGAATGAGGGGGGAGGAAGAGGAGAAGGGGCTGTGGGGCAGGGCTTTGCTCTCCTCCCCCAGCCCCGAGTGTGTGTGTGAAGGGGGGACTGAGGAGCAACGCTTCGCCCTGTGGGTCTGTGGGACGGGGCTCCTTATGCTTCCCGCGGCCCTCTGGGGGTGGGAGGTGTGGGGTAGGAGGGCTTTACACTTCCTCTAGCGCTGTGCTTGTGTGCGGAGAGGGAAAAGGAGGCAAACCCCTGCTCTTCCCCCCCCCCCCCCCCGTTCCTTTGGGGGCGGGTGAAGGGCCAGCCCTGACCCTGCTTGTGGGTTGGAAGGGCTTGGCACCCCTCTGTGAGCCACCCGTTTTCCCTCCCCCGCTGTCGCTGGGCGGCAGAGGCTTTGCACCCATGGGGGTGCTCAGGGCGTGCCTCGCTCGGAGCGGTGCCGCGGCTGCCAGACGTGCAGTGCGGTCCGGGGCGCGGGGGAATCCGGGTGCTGCAGGGTTTTTCCCTCATGGCAAAGGGGAAAAAAAAAACAAACCAGGGGAAGGGATGTGGGGCAGCGCGGGACTAGCAGCGGTGTGGTCTGTCCCACATAACTACCCGCAGAGAGCGACCTGATGGGAGAATCGTTTTGGCACTTTCCCTGGGTGGGTGTAAGTGCTGCTGGATTTCAGAACAGCTGGCATGAACAAAAACTTGTCAGAGCGGTTGTACATGCCACTATGTCCCTGTGGGTGGCTTTTCTGACAAGTTTGGTGTGTATATTTTACTGTCCCGGTACTTGCTGGTGTAGATGGAGCTACACAAGGTGACATAAATGCACGTTGTTGTTAGGAAGTGCTGATGGATCTCTTAATAGCAGTGCCCCTCTTCTCCCAGAGCTGGCATGGAAGAAATGTAAGCAATGTGGAGGGCCACAAAGATGCTCAAGGGACTGGAGCATCTCCCTTATGAGGAAAGGCTGAGAGACCTGGGTCTGTTCAGCCTGGAGAAGAGAAGGCTGAGGGGGGATCTCGTCAATGCCTATAAATATCTGAAGGGCGGGTGTCAGGACGATGGGACTGGGCTCTTCTCAGCGGTGCCCAGCGCCAGGCCAAGGGGCCACGGGCACAAGCTGGAACACGGGAAGTTCCACCTGAACATGAGGACAAACCCCTGCCCTGTGTGGGTGCCAGAGCAGGGGCACAGGCTGCCCAGAGAGGCTGTGGGGTCCCTTCCCTGGAGACATTCACCCCCCGCCTGGACGCGGCCCTGTGCCCCTGCTCTGGGGGTGCCTGCTCAAGCAGGGGGTGGGACGGGATCATCTCCAGAGGACCCTTCCAACCCCCACCAGCCTGGGATTCTGTGAGGTACACAATCTGTATGGTGCAAACCGTCGTTGCAGCATGGGGTGGGTCTGTGAGGCACAGCTGGGAAGCTTTAGGTCCCCATGGCACCGCCTGATGCAGTGTGCCCTCTCTGTGATGGAGCTCACAGAGCTGGCCTCTGCATTTGGCTTCCTAATTGTCTTTAACTTCCAACGACTCTGTTTCTAGTGGTAGTGCAGATTGCTCTGGCATGAGATGGTGGAGTTTGTCCTAGAAGTAAAAGAAAATCAGTGATACGAGGAGGTGACTGTCATTTGTTTGAGGAATGATGTAAATCAGAGTGATACACAGCGGCAAAATTCCCTCTGTAGGCAACAATTGTAGGAAATATTAAAAATGAAGAGCAGATGTGCTGTCACAAGGAGTTAGAAAGCATTGGCTATACACGTGGTTTGTTGTTTTGTTCTCGTTTCAGGAGACCTCAGCCATGCGGAGCTGATGATGATGACAATAGCTGACATCATAAAGCAACTAATTGAGGCTCACGAGCAGGGAAAAGATGTGAATCTGAACAAGTAAGTCACTCCGGGATGATGCTGAAGAGCTGATCCACCGGTGATGAACATGTCCTGTACAGTCTGTTACGTTCAGGCTTTATTAAAACGTTTTATTTTTACCAGCTACTGTCACTTCTCTTCCTGTTAGCTGATGAAAAAATACAGCCCAGGTTTGCAAATTCTGAGGTCATTTGAGGTCGTGCCTTGTTATTGGCGATGCTCAGAGAACAAAATGGGTTGTTTTGGTGAAAAACTCCAAGCAGCCTGTCATTGTTTTTGTGTTTCCACCTGTGTTCATCCTTCAGCACTCCCAAAGTCAGCTCCATCAGGGAAAGGAGAGATTAATTTAGGGGTAAAGTTTAAATCACACTTTCTTAGCAGTGTGTTATAAATGAAGTTGTTGTTTACAGAAAGTTCTTGCTTCTTTACATATGTGGAATAACAAAATGTTAATTTCTTATGCTGTTTCTATTTTGTTTACGTGATACAATTACCAAGTTTTGCTGATGCTGAAAATAACTGACATGAATGTCTTAGAAGTTAAGTCAGCTGGAGTCTGCCTGTGTGTGGGTTAATCAGGTGGAAGCCTTACGAAAAGGATTAAATCACTGAAAATGGGTGAGCCAGAGCCTGTGGGCAGCTTTCATGATGTTTTGATAAAATCATACTTAGAAGTAAAATATACAGAAGCTCAAAACATCATTGCTTATCAACTTTATTTGGAGTTTATTTTCATATCTTAATATACAGCGCAGCTGTTCCAAGGAATTACTGTATGCTTTTTAAATAAGTTGCCTGGAAAGGCAAACTGGGAGAACCTACCTGGATCTCATGTAGCTGAAGAGCAATACAGAAGCACAGCTGTGGAATATGGATATGCAAGTTGGAGAAGAAATGTTAATTTGAAGTATTTCTGCCTTCAGGCTGAAAACCAAGACATCAGCAAAGTACGGGCTTTCGGCGCAGCCGCGTTTGGTTGACCTCATCGCTGCTGTCCCACCACAGTACCGCAAGGCGCTGGTACCAAAGCTGAAGGCCAAGCCCATAAGGACCGCTAGCGGGGTAAGCGCGTACGCTGTTCTCTCCATCCACCGCCGTCCGCCCCTGCTCTCATTGATAAATTGTATTTAATTGTTTTCAAAGACCAGGATATCCATCGTCCCGAATCTTTAATGAAGATGCTCTGGCTGCATTGCCAGCCTCCAGGTTGCCTTTTCTGTGATGTGCCCACAGGTCTATCGCTTTCAAAGCGGTCAGGAGAAGAGAAAGAGGAGGTGTGGAGATTTTGTTTCAGAGCAGCATGTCTCGCCTTTTAGTTGCTGTAGAAACAGTGCAGCTTAATCTGCAGGCCCTCTCAGTGAACACGGGTGAAATGTTAGTGTTTAACCTGTTTCTTTGAAAGGTAGTTTGGGCTGAAAGCAGGAATAGAGGCACAGCTGACATTCAGCGGTGTGTTTTTAAGCTTGCCTGCTGTATCTATAGCATGCCTAAACTCAACAAAAAACCACCCCTAAAAACAGAAACCAAAATCCCAGGAATTGTTAAATTTTTGTAACTTACAAAAGAAAAAACAAACCTCAAACAAAAAACCCCAACAAAAGCACAAAAAAAAATCCCTTAATTTCTTCTTTCTGGCTATGGAATATTTCATTAAACTTTTACTCCAACCAGGATTTCTTAAAACGGGAAATGAGGTATTCCAAGTTGAGTGTTTAGTATCTTCAGCAGTGACATATGCAGTGGGACTGAGTGCACTCTCAGCGAGTTTGCAGATGGCACCGAGCTGAGTGGTGCAGCCGACACACCTGAGGGACGGGACGCCACCCAGAGGGACCTGGGCAAGCGGGAGAGGTGGCCACATGTGAACCTCATGAGGTTCAACAAGGGCAAGTGCAGAGTCCTGCACCTGGGTCGGGGCAGCCCCTGGGATCAGCCCAGGCTGGGGGATGGAGGGATGGGGCGCAGCCCTGCCCAGAAGGACTTGGGGGTGCTGGGGGGTGAAAAGCTGGACACGAGCCGGCAACGTGCGCTCGCAGCCCAGACCCCCAGCCGTGCCCCGGGCTGCATCCCCAGCAGCGCGGGCAGCCGGGCGAGGGAGGGGGCTCTGCCCCTCTGCCCCGCTCTGTGAGACCCCCCTGCAGCGCCGCCTCCAGCTCGGGGCTCCTCAGCACGGGACAGACACGGGGCTGTGGGAGCGGGGCCAGAGGGGGCACAGAAATGCTCCGAGGGCTGGAGCCCCCCTGCTGCGAGGCCGGGCTGGGAGAGCTGGGGTTGTGCAGCCGGGGAAGGGGAGGCTGCGGGGAGACCTTATTGCGGCCTTTCAGGGCTTGAAGGCGGACTGTAGGAAAGACGGGGGCAATCTTTTTAGCAAGGCCTGTAGTGACAGGATAAGGGGAGATGGGTTTAAACTAAAGGAGGGGAGATTCAGACTAGGGAGAAGGAAGGAATTGTTCACGCTGAGGGCGGTGAAAGCCTGGCCCAGGCTGCCCCGAGAGGTGGTCGATGCCCCATCCCTGGGAACACCCAAGGCCAGGCTGGACGGGGCTCTGAGCAACCTGCGCTGGTTGAAGGTGTCCCTGCTCATGGCAGGGGGTTGGGCTGGGTGGCCTCTAACGGTCCCTTCCCACCCAAACCCTTCTGTGATTTTTATGATTCTGTGATCTCCTTATCCACTGTTGTCTCCTTCAAGAGTTAACACGCAGCTATTCTAGCTGGCAGACTAAGCAGAAAACATCTTTAAATAGTCTCTTGCAGATGCACGTGTATCCATCGCCTTCCAAGATCCATTTTATTTTAGTAACTTCAGAAGCAATTACTATAATTTCTCTCCTCTCTAACTCTGCTTCTTACAGATTGCTGTCGTGGCTGTGATGTGTAAACCGCACAGGTGTCCGCACATTAACTTCACAGGCAACATATGTGTGTAAGTATGACAGCTTGGATGACCTAAGAGGACTGTTTTCCAGTATTTCTGTATAAATCTAGTGTTGCAGCAGTGTTGTACTGGGGGCAGGCTTCCTTTCTGCGCAAGCACAAAGTTGCAGGTTGCTGATACCTGCACATCACGCTAAAAGTCTGCTTGTTTTCAGTTTTTCTTCAAGGCGGAAACCTTTTTCTTTTGTGAGCCAAACCCTACTTACCTTAGTAGATATACACTTTCATGAATACAGTTACCAGGAGAATGTATTAACAATCAAATGTTCTGAGGATTGGAGCATCTCCCTTATGAGGAAAGGCTGAGAGACCTGGGTCTGCTCAGCCTGGAGAAGAGAAGGCTGAGGGGGGATCTCATCAGTGCCTATAAATATCTGAAGGGTGGGTGTCAGGAGGATGGGGCCGGGCTCTTTTCAGTGGTGCCCAGCGCCAGGCCAAGGGGCCACGGGCACAAGCTGGAACACGGGAAGTTCCACCTGAACATGAGGACAAACCCCTTCCCTGTGCAGGTGGCAGAGCAGGGGCACGGGCTGCCCAGAGAGGCTGTGGGGTCCCTTCCCTGGAGACATTCACCCCCCGCCTGGACACGGCCCTGTGCCCCTGCTCTGGGTGTGCCTGCTCCAGCAGGGGGTGGGACGGGATGAGCTCCAGAGGTCCCTGCCAACCCCCACCAGCCTGTGATTCTATGAAATATAAGTTGTGTTACTGTGGCAGGACGCGTGTTGTGTGTATGGCTGGGTACGGAAGCAAATCAGAGAAGAGTATTACAGAAAAGAAACAGGGCTTAACCTGAAAAATTTGAAAACTGCTGAACGGAGACCCTCCTGAGGAAGTGCGGGTGGTGTCTGCAAGGAGTTGCTCGGTGTGATGGTCTGGCTCTGCCTGGCTCTGGAATGAAAGGAGAGGGCAGATGGAAGGGGTGGCCTCCAGCTGCCAAGAGCTTGTGGCGTTAAGGGAATAGCTTCTGAGTTTTATTTGAATGAGAAACCCAAGCTGGTTTTACCTAGAAGTATGTTACCTCTGTTTGACTTAAGAGTCTGTGCATCTGAAATCTCGTCTGGTTTTTTTGCTAACCATATCAGTTCATCTACTTTAAAACATTGCTTCTCATTCCTGCCTTGTCACTCCCAAACTACCAGCGCATTTCGCTGCCTAATGCAGAGGGAGCTGGCTCTGTTCTTGTTTTTTCACGAGGAGCTATTCTGTTTGAGACGTTCCAGGTAATTACGTACAGGAAATGTCTTCAGTTGGATTGTACAACTTTTGCCAGCAAATTAATTTGGCCGTGGTAATTTGGTAATTAATTTTATAATGGTGACAGATGACTTGGGTTGAATTTGCAGGGCAGGCGGTGAGGAAACTAATCAATTATACTGTGAGCCGAATGTGTCTGATTTGGTAGAGATGGCATTATCTTAGTCTGTGCAGTGGAGATCTGCTCGCTGTAAGCGACAACAGGCAGACTGCTCTGTTTCCTCGTCTGTAGGAGGTGCTCGGCGCCCGCAGCTAACGCTGAATCTCAGGTCGTCTTTGAGCACAGAACGGCTGTACATCAGTCATTAACCCCACAGCCCTCAAAAGAAAGCTAAAGACCCTTCAGAATAAACTTATATTCCTTTTAATTACTCTCTGCTGTGTACCGTTCCTCTCCTAGCTAGCAGCCGTGCTGTGAGAGCTGCAAGTTGGTCTTGCTGTGTCACGGAATAAGAGTTTCAGACAAGCCTCAGAGTGCACAAAGTGCAGTTCGGTACCAAACTGCCATACAGTTATCCGGAGTAGATGGACTCTGTTCCTGTGACGTGGTCTTAGAATGCTGTATGCATGAAATAGCATGTTCCTGAGATCAGAAAACAAATGTAAATGAGCTTTCTCATCATCAAGATATTTCTCTTCCGGAAATTTATAGAATTTAAATACGGATCGTGTGACAGGATGATGTCTCCATTTTATGTCTTCCCACGCCAAACAAAACCCCTTTTTACATCAGATGAGCTTGTTTTTGATAGAACGGTGGAAAATATTGAAATTTTAAACATATTGCATTTAATTTAGAAATTATTATAAAATTACTTTTTGAAATCTAATCATCTGTATGTACCTGTTACTCCAAAACTCTATGGCAGCTCCCTAAAATAATGCCACGTTCCAGAAATACGTTCGCAGTACATTTTGCTTCTAGTACATCTAGTTTTGTACGGATTTAGTAATTTTGACAGGTCTGAACTCTTTTTTTGACATCCCTTTCTCATTAAAATTCAACGAGACAACTGTTTTGCACTGCACACTTAGCATTTGTGTGCACGCAGAGGCTCTGTTCCTCTCAGTGTCACTGGATATCACAGAACCGCTGCCCTCCGCGTGTGCGTTTGGGTCCGTACCTGCATTTACATCGGGTGATGCAGAAACACAGGAATTCATTCAGCCTGTGCTCTCAGCTGACCAGTCGTGAGCCAGCTTTTAGTCTAGAAGCTGTACTGCAGCATTGAGGCACCGCAGTGCCTGAGCTAGTAATCCACCTTTTGTGGATTTGGTTTTGCCTGCGTGAGAGCTCCCAGATGCTGGCAGGGCGGTCGGCACGTTGCTGTGGTCAGGCTGTCTCGAGTTGGTGTTCCCTTGTGTTTCTGATGAGAGATGAGGTTGTTCGAGCAGTGTCTGCTCAGCCAGTGCCCTCTGTGTACCTCAGACAGGTTACGTCATTGCAATTAGGTTGGATATTAGGAAAAACTTCTTCACTGAAAGGGTTGTCAGGCACTGGAACAGGCTGCCCAGGGAGGTGGTTGAGTCTCCATCCCTGGACATATTTAAAGGAAGGGTAGACGTGATGCTTGAGGATATGGTTTAGTGGTGGGCTTGGCAGTGATAGGTTAGCGGTTGGACTCGATGACCTTAAGGTCTCTTCCAACCTTAACGATTCTGTGATTCTGTGATTCTGTGATTCTGTGATTCTGTGATTCTGTGATTCTGTGATTCTGTGATTCTGTGATTCTGTGATTCTGTGATTCTGTGATTCTGTGATTCTGTGATTCTGTGATTCTGTGATTCTGTGATTCTGTGATTCTGTGATTCTGTGATTCTGTGATTCTGTGATTCTGTGATTCTGTGATTCTGTGATTCTGTGATTCTGTGATTCTGTGATTCTGTGATTCTGTGATTCTGTGATTCTGTGATTCTGTGATTCTGTGATTCTGTGATTCTGTGATTCTGTGATTCTGTGATTCTGTGATTCTGTGATTCTGTGATTCTGTGATTCTGTGATTCTGTGATTCTGTGATTCTGTGATTCTGTGATTCTGTGATTCTGTGATTCTGTGATTCTGTGATTCTGTGATTCTGTGATTCTGTGATTCTGTGATTCTGTGATTCTGTGATTCTGTGATTCTGTGATTCTGTGATTCTGTGATTCTGTGATTCTGTGATTCTGTGATTCTGTGATTCTGTGATTCTGTGATTCTGTGATTCTGTGATTCTGTGATTCTGTGATTCTGTGATTCATTCGTGTGAGTTTGACGCCTGTTTTCTGTCTTTTAATATTTGCAGATACTGCCCAGGTGGACCTGATTCTGATTTTGAATATTCAACACAGTCTTACACGGGATATGAGGTACTACTTTGGTCTGCCATAATGCAGTGCCTACACTCGCTGTAAACTTGGGTTAGGCTGCTTCTCATTTCTACTTATTCACCCATGTTGCAAAAATAAAAAACAAAAGCAGGCTTTGTACACTTCAAGATTGGGGTGGTTTAGCCTGGAGAAGAGGTGGCTGAGGGGAGACCCTATTGCTCTCTGCAGCTGCCTGAGAGGGGCTGGAGTGAGGTGGGGGTTGGTCTCTGCTCCCAAGTCACCAGTGATGGGACAAGAGAATCAGAATCGTTAAGGTTGGAAGAGACCCTTAAGACCATCAAGTCCAACCGCTAACCTATCACTGCCAAGCCCACCACTAAACCATATACTCAAGCACCACGTCTACCCTTCTTTAAATACGTCCAGGGATGGAGACTCAACCACCTCCCTGGGCAGCCTGTGCCAGTGCCTGAAAACCCTTTTGGTGAGGAAGTTTTTTCTAATATCCAACCTAAACTTCCCCTGGTGCAGCTTGAGGCCATTTCCTCTCGTCCTAGCGCTTGTTACTAGGGAGAAGAGTCCAACCCCAAGAGAAAATGGCCCCAAGCTGAGTCAGGGGAGGTTTAGGTTGGATGTGAGGGAAAATGCCTTCCCTGCCAGAGGGGTCAGGCCCTGGCACAGGCTGCCCAGAGAGGTGGGGGCGTCACCGTCCCTGGGGGGGTTCAAACACCGTGCAGCCGTGGCACTTGGGGCCATGGTTTAGGAGGCCTGGGGGTGTTGGGTTGGGGGTTGGACTTGATGATCCTAGAGGTCTTTTCCAACCTTAGTGGTTCTATGATTCTATGATTATTTTTTTAAAAAAACAAAAAACGTTTACAAAATGGATCTCCTTGTGTTTGTTTTTTTTAGCCAACATCCATGCGGGCCATTCGGGCCAGATATGACCCGTATCTCCAGACAAGACACAGAGTGGAACAGGTACATTTTTAGAGTGTGAGGGGGAAGCGTTGTGATTGTGATGAAAATAATAATGCTTTTATTTGCCTGAACCGGTGGGCTGAAAGGGTTGTGATTGGTAGCACCGAGTCCAGCTGGAGGCCAGGCTCTAGTCATAGAACCCAGCTGTCAATATCAGCGGCCAACAGTGTTTAACCTCTCTGTTAATGACCTGGACGTTGGAACAGAGCGCGCTGTCGGCAAGTTTGTAGTTTAATCAGAGCTGGGAGGAGTGGATGATAGACCAGAGGGTTGTGCTGCCATTCAGAGAGACCTGGACAAGGGAGAAATGGACTGGCTGGAACTTCTTGAAATTCAACAAAGGGAAGTGCCAAGTCCTGCCTCTGGGGAGGAACAACCCCGGGCACCAGGACATGCTGGGGGTTGAGCAGCTGGAAAGCAGCGTGACAGAAAAAGCCCTGGGGGTCCTGGTAGACACCAGGCTGACCATGAGCAGCATTATGGCCTTGAGGCAAAGGCAGCCAGCAGCCTCCTGGGCTGCCTTAGGATGAGTGTTGCCAGCAGGTTAAGGGAGGGGATCTCTCTTCTGGCCTTGGCAGTGGTGAGGCCCCGTCTGGAGAGCTGTGTCCAGTTCTGTGCTCCCCAGCAGAAGACAGATGTGAACATACTGGAGCAAGTCTAGCCACTAGAGGGCCACTAAGATGGTGAAGGGACCAGAGCATCTGAAGGGACACTGAGAGAGCCAAGAATGTTTAAGCTGGGGAAGAGAAGGCTTGGGGCCATCTTACCAGTGTGTATAAATACCTGGTGGGAGACACTATGAAGATGGAGCCAGGCTCTTCTCAGCTGTGCCCGGTGACAGAACAGGACAGGAGGCAAACTGAAACATGAGAAACTGCATCTGAACGTCAGGAAACAGTTTTTAATTGCAAGGGCAACCGAGCACTGGCACAGGCTGTCCAGAGAGGTGGTGCAGTCTCCATCCTGTGAGATACTCAAAGCATTTCTGGACAGAGCGTCAAACAAACTGCTGTAGCTGATGCTGCTTTGAGGAGAGAGATTGGACTAGGTGATCTCCAGGGGTCCCTTCCAACCTCAACATTTCATGATTCTATAATTCCACATTAGCCTGGCCTTTTAATTGTCTTAACAGTCATTTCCATTAGACAAATGGCAACCTTTTGTAAGATGTCATCTGTTCAGAGCAATACCTGATTACTGATAGAGGGGATCCAATTGCAACAAAATTGTACAGAAGTTTTGTGGCAGTTGCTAGTTCTTGATAATTACTTACATGGAGGATTTAGTACTGAAATAGTGGCTTTCCTGCCAAAATGATTTTTTTTGGGGTCTCTGCTGGTGAATTAGATCTGAAAAATTCCGCAGTCCTCTTCTGCTTCGAGTGGTTTCCTGTTTATCTCCAAATCCATTAGAAAATGCTCCGTGGATTCAGTGCAGTCCTTTTCTCCCACAAGTTTTTAAGGCAAGTTAGTTCTACATGGATTGAAGCCGATGCGAGGAAACTTCCTCCTGGCCATATCTAAGCTAGCTTCAAGCTGGAACCAGTGTAACTGGTAACAGCAGGGTAACAGTAAGATGCTAGGCTCAAATAACTCTGCTTTGTCAAGAAAACCTGTTACGCTGGGCTCAATATCTGTACTGTGTTCTTGTAGTGGAAGAATAATTTCTGAGGCTTCCTGGAGGGGGGAATTACAAGAAATCTGTACCAAAGTGTTAATGGTTTGTCATTCATGAAAGTTCTGACAAGTAAAGAAGGAAATGCAGTGTAGGAGTGTCAGGGTTTTCAGAGAAGTCTTTTAGGTAAGTCCCTGATCGGTAATTTTTCCCTGGAACTTTTAATTTTATAGCTGAAGCAGCTGGGCCACAGCGTGGATAAAGTAGAGTTCATTGTGATGGGTGGAACGTTCATGGCCCTGCCTGAAGAGTACAGAGATTACTTCATCAGAAACCTTCATGATGCCTTATCAGGTCATACTTCCAATAACGTAGCAGAGGCCGTCAGGTAAGCGTCTTGGTTTTCTTTCATGTAATTATTTAGAAGTGTTCTTTAACTGATGTGGGAACAGAAGATACTGAAGACAAACATTGAGGCCTCGTTTTTTGTTTTTTGAAAGGCAATATTTATCCAAATACGTGCTTAGGCACAGAATGTTTATAGCTCAGCTTGCAGCATTGCTCTGTGTGCCGCATCGCACCAGCAGAAGATTGGGCCATGGTTTATCTGTTTTCTCATGTAGGAAATGCTAAGATGCTTCTGATTTCTTGGCGTTCCATCTGGACTTCTACCTTTTATGCCTCATCACCTTGATTTGGAGTTGTGACGAATCACATTGCCATGGGATTTATTTCCTTTAGCTAGGAAGGGGAGCTGATCCTGGCTTGGAGGGAGGCCAGACGTCAGCTCCCATAAGGGATGACTCACCCCCGAGAGCGTCAATGCTCAGGAGCTCCGAGCCCCTCGCAGTCTCAAACGCGGTTACCCTTGCAGTATTTCGGTGTGACAGGGAGATGCTCCCCTTCTCATTTAATAGATGATGAACTGAAAATCAGGGGCTGATTTATTTGCGTGTGCTTTGGGTCATTAAACATATAACTTTCCAGTGCATTTTGTAGTAGAAAACTGAGAAGAAAAATGTGAAAGATTTGATGTTTTGGAGCCGTTAAAACTAGGTGAGCATCCCTACTGACAGTTTTAGTTTGCTACTTTGTCATCATTCAGTGCAGTGGATTTTCCTTGATACCATTATCATCTACTAAAGAAAGTGGTTTTAGTACTGAGCAGGACTAGCCCTTGTCTAGCTTCATGTCTACCTTTGTACTTTAAAGCTGTGATTTCATTTAGTTTTCCTCTGGAGGGCAGCAAACACTTCTGCTGGTTTTCTTTGTTGTTTTTTTTAACTTGTCATTCGAAGACCAGACAAAAAGTGCTCTGCTGCTCTTTCCAAGTGGATTTTATCAAGGTAAAATCACAAGCAAGTTGGGAAAAGAATTGCTTTTCTTTTTGCTCTCGTGCCCTGGTCGTGAGCCCAGAAGGATGCAACTCATTGTATGGGAGAAGGGTGGAGTTTGGAGGTTGTCTATCCAAATTAGTGCTGTGCTTATACGTATGTCAGGTGGCTCAGGATGTGGTTATTGCGTATTTTTTGTCTGCTGCAGGTGTCTAGCTAATTTTACTGGACCCAAAATTGCTTTTGGAGTAGCCTGTCCTTTGCTCTGCAGGTTATTGAGGAAACTATTTACAGCACAGACTGTGTGACCAAGTAATTTTGAGTGCTTGCAAAAATGAAGTGACTCTGAAGTCGGTGTACTGCCTTGCAAGCACGCAGATCGAGCAACATGAGAAAATCTGCACTGACAATTTGTGGGTTTTTTTCCAGTAGATAAATAAAGGTTTGTATTTTTAACATGAATTTTAAGTTAAATGCTTAGTAAATGGAGGTATGTGGGAGTTATTCCAGTTGCACTTCCTAAATTTTCTAGAAGTGAGAAAACTGGGTTCAAGATGAACCTTTTACGTTTTGTGCTTCTTGCATTTCGTTGTGCTGTGGCACTGCAGTTCTGTTTTGAGATGGTCAATGGCAGGGGGAACGAACAGTCAAAGTTGAATTTATTTCTCATTGAACATGAGGATTCAGCCCTTCTCCCTCACTGCTTCCATCAACAGAGGCCATGCTGCATGGGGAATACTGATAATATTTTACTTGTTTTATATTGTGGGCGCTGCGTTAGGCGGTAACCTGAGATCTGGTCTCTCTCACCCCTTAATTTGAATGTGATTACAGTAGCCTTGAAATTTTTTCTCCTTGTGCAAATCATTGGTTAATTTTAGATTTTGCGTAGTGTTTCCCTGATGGGGAAAAAGACCTTCGCCCAGAGTACTTCTTAAAAAGTCTTTCTGAGCATGACCTTTGATTAAACCAGTGCAGCATCTATCTATATGGGCTTCAGTCCACCTAAATGTGAAGATGTTTTTTTTCCCCTTTTGTCCAGTCATTTCTTTATTATGCCCTAAACTTGAGCTCTGCTTCTATGCCCAATGCTGTCTTTCCAGTGATAGCGATGCTCTGACCTACATGGTCTGAATTGTGCAGCACTGAAGGGCTCATCAATCCGGCATCCTCCTCTTGACGTAATTCTGAATTTTCTTCGTATAATACTTTGTCTTGATCAGCCCGCTGCAGCTTCTGGTGCCAGTTAATCTGATAAAAAGGATGTGACTCTGTGCAGTTTCAACCAGTACGGTACGACCGTAGCCTGCCGTGGAGGTATAGACTGTTCCTCACCAGGAACCGGCACCGCAAATCTGACTAAAGAAATAAGTCTTTAAACTGTGTTGGTCCTTGGACCCCAGCTGATGTCCTGAGTTGGCTTCTGGCTTTCTTACAGATTCAGTGTCTTATGGTGAATCCAGTCCCGTGGTACATCACGAAGCTGCAAACCCAGCAGTGCCTATTGAGAGAAACGATGTGGGACCGGGAGTCATCTGTCCCGGGGAAGGGAGGCACTGCTCCAGCCAGCTGCTGCCGAATAAATAACTCTGAAACCGTGGCTTTGTAGTCAGTGGAGAGAGCAGGATCTTCATGGGGCAGCTCAGAGCATGTAAGCTAGTCTGCTGTTCCCAGTTAAACTGGGCAGCTGACCTGGGGAGTGTGAAGAGCTCCCTTTATACCTCTCTTTATAAAGCAGTAGGAGATCCTTTTTGCATGAGTGGACCTGAAGTGGGTTAAGGTTTTGGATTTTATGGATGCATGAATGGAAGATGAGTGTAGAAGTGACTGTATTTACATACATGAACTCGCCAACCAAAAGTGTGACCTTTTTTTTTAAAGAAAACATAAACTGCTGGGCTTTCATAGCAACTCTGTTGTGAGTGGAGGGAAATGACGTCCCTGAGAAAGTGTTGCTGGTGTTTAGCATTTCCGTAGCACCTCCCTATTGAGCTAATAACCATTTTTTTAGACTCTTCAGACAGAAGTCTCTGCTTGAGGTGCTTTGGTATGCTTGAGAAATAAGTTGGCCAAGGAATGAGTGAAGAACTGCAGAGCCAGAGGGGATCTTTGTTTTCTAGTGAGTGTGCAAGGAGACTGAGAAGTTTGAATTTTTATCTGCTGAGAACACTGCTTAGGAGACCTCGGTGTGCTTCTGGGTGCCTATCAAGCAAGGCTGTAGACTTGGTGATAAGCTTCCCTTCTTTAGGGGGAGACTTGTAATTACTGCTAAAGAATCACTATAAGATGGATTTTTCCTTTTGTACGCTAGAGAAATACGTCTTCCCCTGGGAGTTGTTCCCATCAAGCCAAAGCGTTGACTTGATCGCTGATGCAGCTGCCTTTGCTCTTTTGTGAGGACAGTGAACCAAGGTGTAAAATACACATGCAAATGAGAATTGCTGCTCCCCATCATTTTGCTCCTCTCACCTGACCTGTGAGTCATTAGAGGCGCTGGGCATATTTAACTGCCATTGTGACTCACCACTTAACTCCGAGGGCTGAGCACCTCATCCCGGAGCCAGGATCTGACTTTTAATTAGTAGATGCGGCCAAAGGAGAACTTGCCTGTGCTGAGAAAGGCAGGTGTCAGCAAGGTTCCCTGAGGCTACGTGCCCGTGCAGCTCCTTGGACTGCAACTTCTCTTAGTGTATTTAAAAATACAGAAATTATTAATTTTTTTTATTTTATTTGAACAGTATCACGCGTTATCTGATGCTTGATCTGGTTGTAGATCACATTGTCAATGGCAAAGAAAGAAGGGGATAAAATTGCCAGGACCTCGTGTTCTGCAAGTCTTGTGCCTGATATTTATGTGACGATATTCAGGTGTACAGCAGACATAACTGTTTCCATAATAGGCCCATAATTCAAGACTGCTTTGGCTTTGCATCCACTCATCAGTCACTAGTCTCTTAAAAGGCTCATTTTCCACTTGCATCATGCGTTGAAGCCCAGAACGTGCAGAAGTAAGTAAGCGGCCAGGTTTGATACCTCATGGAGAAACTGCAGCTCCTAATACCAGATGACACCGTGAGACAGCCGTTTTCTTAGCCTTGTCTTCAATTGCTTGAGCCAAGTGTCCTTTTGTGCTTCCACCATTAGCTGTGTCTTCTGCTGAGCTGGTGAGCAGGCAGCAGTGCTTCCCGCTGCCACAAACGTTTTCATTATGCACCAGGAAGTTTCCTTTGGGTATCCCAAAAGCTGTATTAATCTTTTGGCCAGCGGTAAGCGGGTAGATCCAGCTGTTTCAGAGCCTTCACTGAAAGAGAGTACATGGGTTTTAAATAACCACTGCTTAAGGCTGGATTATTGTGTGTCCGGTTTAAGACCTCTTAACCCATCCGAGGAAGGAAAAAAGCCCTGAGCGCTGGCAGTTTCGGCAGCAGTTGGTTTGATATGTGGAGCTCCTGGTGCTTTTAAAACCCAGCTGATAATCACTCTTCTTGAACATGCCAGATCAGAGCAACCCATGAAAGATGTGTTTTGTGTGGTTATCAGATGATGTGTTTTCTGGAAAGGTCGTTACATTCTTGTCTCAGATACTTATGTTAGATCTCATGTATCAGTAATTCTAATAGAAGCTGCAGTTTCTCCACAAGAAATACGGTGATCATGAAGGCTGACAGCTAAGCAACTCCTAATTTTGCTTTTCAATAGTGAGGAATAAACCTACTTTTAAAAGGTCACTCTTTATTTTCGAAGTAAGTCTGTTTTAAATTTCCCAAGTAAGACTTTAGGAGTTCTGTTAGAAGGCCAAGGCTTCTGTTGGTAAGTCTAGCCTTGCTGCTGCTGCTGTAATTTTACCAAGATTTAGCCCAGCTGCTTGACTTCTAGGGCACAGGCACTCAATGAAGTTATGTGGGGTAACAAGTGGGCATATTATGCCTGTGCTGTTGCAGCTGGCTTTGTGTACATATTTCGCTGGCCCCACTTGTGAGAAATTCCAGTGTACTGTGAATCTCGAGGAAAGAGACTGAAGCCAACATGCTTGTGCTGGGCTGACCCCGGCTGGACGCTGGGTGCCCACCAAAGCCGCTCCATCGCTCCCCTCCTCAGCTGGGCAGGGGGGAGAAAATATAGTGAAAGGCTCGTGGGTCGAGATAAGGCAGGGAGAGATATCACTCAGCAATTACTGTCATGGGCAAAACAGACTCATCTTGGGGAAATTAGCTTAATTTATTACCAATCAAATCAGCATAGGGTAATGAGAAATAAAACCAAATCTTAAAATCTCTTCCCCCCCACCCCTCCCTTCTTCCCAGGCTTAACTCCACTCCTGATTTCTCCACCTCCTCCCCAGTGGCGCAGGGGGATGGGGATGGGGGTTGTGGTCAGTCCATCACACGCTGCCTCTGCTGCTCCTTCCTCCTCAGGGGGAGCACTCCTCACACTCCTTTCCTGCTCCAGCGTGGGCTCCTCTCTCCATGGGGCCACAGGTCCTGCCCCGAGCCTGATCCAGCGTGGGCTCTCCATGGGGTCACAGCCTCCTCTGGGCATCCACCTGCTCTGGCGTGGGGTCCTCCCTGGGCTGCAGGTGGGTGTCTGCTCCATCGCTAACCTCCTTGGGCTGCAGGGGCACAGCCTGCCTCACCATGGTCTTCCCCACAGGCTGCAGGGGAATCTCTGCTCCGGCGCCTGGAGCATCTCCTCCCCCTCCTTCTTGGTGTCTGCAGGGCTGTTCCTCTCACATATGCTCACTCCTCCCTCTGTCTGCAATTGCACGGGGGGTTTCTTTGCTCCCCCTCCTTAACTGTGTTATGCCAGAGGTGCTACCACCATCGCTGATGGGCTCGGCCTTGGCCAGCAGCGGGTCCAGCTTGGAGCTGGCTGCCCTTGGCTCTGTTGGACACAGGGGAAGCTTCTGGCATCTTCTCACAGAAGCCAGCCCTGTAGCCTCCCTGGCTACTGAAACCTTGCCATGCAAGCCCAATACAATGCTTTACCTTGCAGTTAATATAGGCGAAGGAGATGCTCTCGTGCAATTCGGATGGCTCAATTGACATATGGTTGCTTGTTACACTAATGTATCTTAATTGTGCTTTCTGAGTACTAATTGTGACTCTAGCAAAAATAACCGAGCGCTTTGACTCACTAGCTCCAGTGATTCATGCTGGGGCTATTTAAGAGGTTACTGTTCTCCTTTTATCTACCTTGACCCTCTGCTCGAGGTTACCACTTCCAAAACAGGCAGCTAAACACAGTCGTCCACCCTTCAGCTGCCAGAGTTCACCCTGTGGCAAATTAACGTAATCTGGAACGGATAGCGATTTAAGAAGATATGCTGCTTCTCTGGCTGCGGGGAGCCCAGCCTGTTAAATTGCCCTGCTACAAATTGCCAGAATTTGATAGTCAGATCTCACCTCTTGACTTGCCCTAATGAGTAGGTGCTGTGACAGGTAGGCTCTTGCAGCTCTCGCAGCTCCAGCACAAACCGCTGTAATTGTCAGCTTAAGCTCCTATTCTAGCGGTAATTTGGGCAGCCGGGGTGTGTGGGCGCTTATCCGGTTCTGCATCCCCTCCTGTGCAGGCAGCAGCTTCTGGCGGGGAAGGAAGTGAACAGCCAGAGGCAGCAACGTTGCAAATTGCTGTGGCTGTATCCATCAGAGCTTGCCTGTCAAATCCCTTAGGACGTCCGACTGGGCAGTGATTTTTTCCGCGCCTCTGTGCCAGGCAGGAGATAACTGGCTATTGTTTTAGTGCCAGATCGTTGACAGCAGAGATTCGGTTTAAACTTCCTTTTATTCCCAGAGATTTGGAGACTAGTTCTGGAGAAGCGGGCGGATTTTCTTTGTTTTCCAGCTTTGGCTGCGACTCTTCCATGGTGCAGGAGCCATGTTTGCCATTAAAACCTGTTTGTTGCTGAGTGTTTACCCCTAAATGCCTTCAGTATAGAGAATGTCTTTCTACACTGCAGAATTTGAGGAAAATTACCCCAAAGCTGGCTGGCCTCTGTTGGTATCCTGTTACTTTTGCCTTGCTTACTGTCTACTGCAAGATCCAACTTTTAGCTGCTAAAGTGTGTGTTATTTGGAAGGCACATAAGTGAAAGTCATTTCATCAGATCCTAATCTTGTTATGGGTAGCTGTGCATCTTTTTGCCTCCTGCAGCTTTGGAAGGTGGTTACCGATCCAGTTCTCTCTGCTGTTCAGTATTTCTGCAGCGTCTTCTCCTACCCGTAAAACATTCAGGTTTGTGACTGGATGTAGAAGACTGGGGAGGGTAGATATGAGGAAGCCGTACCCACATATTTCTGTGCATGTGCAACGTCTGATGTTATGTGACTTTAGGTTTTCTAAGGAACCAAATACATCTTTGTCATAGGTTTACAAGGTGTTAGTGTTTGCTCATAACAGAAATTTGAGCTACACCAAATTTAGCAATATTTGTAAATGCTATTGATCCATATTTCACCCTACATTGGTTGGAAAGGATGACGGCCCTAGCGGTCATGACATTGTCGAAGTGAAATAATGAATTTCAGTGCCTTTTTTTGTACGTTTTCAGCAAATTACTGCTGAACACCTGCCAAAGGGAATACTTTTCTCATTTTTGCTGCTTCACTGCTGTGCGCGTGTAATTTGGCAAACGTAACAAGTTCTCCGGTGACCTGCACTAAAATGCTAATGCCAGGATAGGATCTGAGTGGTCAGCTGGGATCGCTGACTGGAGGTGGAATTTTATTCATGGCTCGGTCACCTGTATGAATATGAACCTGGCCTGATGATTGTTTGGTTCTAGTTCAGATGGTGCCGGTGATCCAAAGGTAATGCCACAAAGAGACAATGAGGCATGTACTAAACAAGCTTTCTGTGTTAATTTCCTCCCTGACACAAAGTATTTCGCTGCCCTGTGTATTACAGAAGTATTGCCTTAGTTGCTCTTCTATTCTGGTTTTCCAAGTGTGCTTTGAGCTCCGTAAGGATGCAGGTGATCCTAGACTGATGCTCCCATGCCCTGGAGAGCTAATATGGGACCTGCACTACCTTTTCTCCTTCTTTCAGCAGAGATTGCTTTCCAGCCCAAATTAAAATGGGCTGGTAAAATAGTGCGATGTGGTTTATAGTTCCCTCAGCTGTGCTGTGCTTGCCTCATTGATATTGTAAACTGAGACCCATTGCCTTTCAACAGCGCTAAATTAATTTGGAAGAAAAGTCATTTTCTAGTAACGTGGTGGGTGCAGTAGGCATGCAAAAAAAAAAAAAGAGGCAGATTTAATTTTCATACTTTTATGGAAGGGTGTCAAGAAGTGGTTTTCCTGTGCCTGTTCTGCGAATGCCGTACTAAGCAGAGCAGAGGCTGTTTGCTTTTGAGATACATCTTTCCGCAATGTGTTGCAGCTAATGTGCTCTGGGACTCTGTGCCTCCTCGTGGCCCATCAGTTTGTCAAGTCAAATACTCAAAAGCTGGGAACTGGCAGAGCTTGGGGTTGTTTGTGCAGCCTTAATTCGGTCACCCCCTGCCTGGGCCTTGGATTACACGATTACCTATTTTTTTTCTGCAAGACCTTTGCCTGGTTGTCCTCTGGAGATAGACTGTGCGCTGCCCTCAAAATTCAAATATTAGTGGGAAGGGCCTTTGTTCTTTCAATATAAATAAGAGTCACCTTTTCTTTAACAGCTCTGAGGTGAGATGTGGGTTAAGACAGCTCAATTCAGATGTTTCCATGTGAACTTGGTGTCTGATCTCCCCTTACAGCCAGCGGAGGTGTAGCGAGTGGGGCCCAGAGAAGGATCCAGCTATGCTGAAGCAGGCACCCGCGCTGGGTCTGCGTCGCTCTCAGGGCTCTGTTGGCCGGGCACCGCTGACTGCCATGGGAGATGAGAGCCCCAGCTCAATATAGGCGTTGGCATCCATGAGCTGGATCCCGCACGAAATGCCTTGGCTCCACTGCAGGCTGGGGCAGGAGGTGTTTTCTTCTTCATCTCTGACTTCTGACTCCCAGAGCTCCTGCTAGTTTTTGATGCAGCGTCACTTTTTGCAAGATACTCCTGTTTCTTGCAGCGTTGCTTCTTGGTCCCATTCTCCTTTCCAGGTCTTTGTGTTTCCCCACCTCTAGGAAGACAAAAGTAGTCACTCACCTTTGGTTGTACTCTCATTTTTCTGTTGTCTCTGGGGTATTTGTCTTGTCGTAAGCCAGCTTGTGCCGTTCACAGGGGTTGTAGCTGTGTGAGGAAACGTTTGGTGGCTTCACTCCATAGCAGGAACTTGCTTGTAGGGACTAACACATCTTCACCGGAGGTGCGAGGGATGTCTGTGCCGCGGGGGAACGCATGCAGTTTTAAGCCGCTGTGACAGCTAAAGGCTGAAATACTTTTCAAAGCAATGAGCTCAATCACCATTAAAAACTGAGTTGCTGTTGGCACCTTAGTGGGAGCTGCGACGGATGGCAAATGGAGCTGGGGAAATGGCACCAACGGTTCTTGTAGGCTACTGCAGCAAGGCTCTTCCTGAGCGTGTGGTTTTACAAGCGCAGAGAAAACAAGCACGTATATGTTTTTGTAGCACTTTTTCTTTTGACAGAGATCATATTGCAGCTTTATAGGTGAGGGAGTTGCTTTGGCAAGAGAACAAGATTAGCTAAACCATA
Organism: Phalacrocorax carbo; assembly: GCF_963921805.1. Taxonomy (NCBI): domain Eukaryota; kingdom Metazoa; phylum Chordata; class Aves; order Suliformes; family Phalacrocoracidae; genus Phalacrocorax; species Phalacrocorax carbo. Next base: position 127,607,761 of record NC_087515.1, read on the forward strand.
GCTTTACACTGGCAGTTTTGGCTGATGACTGCTTTTTATTAGCTCTGTTTATAATTTTATTGATACAATTCCTTTGTTTCCTCAAAGCGGCAATCAAGCTGTTTTCCTTCCTCGAGCTAAATGTTTATATCGCAGTGTCAGATGGGGGCGAGATGAATCCTGTTTAATAGGAAGATGCAGAAACTACGAAGCAAGTTCTTTACTGGACACTGTCTTCGTGCAACAGTAACTTTTAGGGCATTTAGTTGTCAGAACTATAAGCAGTACCGCAGCAGCAAAAGCAGTGATTTTCCTCAATATCAGCTAGGAAGTGGTTGTTGCTAAGAATATGCAACTTCCCCTAGGTCACAGTGAGTCGATATCTGAAATGAAGTTTTTTTTAATACAAGTCTCACCTAGTGCTGTCTCTCTCATCAACTGTAGCAAGAAAACTTTGAACTTCAGTTTAGATTTAATAGAAGAGGCTGTTGTTTCATTTCTTTCATAATTTTAGATATAAGGATTTTCTTCTGCCAAATCCCTTCTTAGGCTGCATCTATAACTATATATTGACTATTCCATGGTAAACTGTTGATATAATTATGACCCAATTGTTGATCATATTGATTTGGCAACAGACATTTAAATTGTTGCTCTCTCAAGTTTCCCTGAACTAAATTGCCCGGCAAAGGTGTGAGAAATCAAGGGCAAATCTTGGGCATCTCCTCACGCAAGTTTTATAACAGTCTTTGTTTCACTTGTACGTACCAGGCTGACGAGCTGCTTGTGATTCAGTGTCACTGTGGTGACATGGTTTGTTGTTCACGGGGCGTTATCTGCTTCTGTACGCTTGGATGAAAAGAGAAAGGGATGTAGAGTAAAACCTGTCCTGTGGGAATAGCTGATATCGATTGCCTGATAGAGGTGGAATTCAACTAAAGGTCAGATAAAATTGTACTGGAATCCACATAAGGAACAGCTGAAATGGGACTAAGAGCTATGTCTTTTTAGACATTATATTGCTTGGTGAAAAGATACCAGGAAGGTAAAATTGACCAAAAAGAAATATTAACCAAAGTCAGCCTACAGCCTCCTGCTTTTCTCCCCTTGAAACACTGTGTGGGTTAAGGCTGCCGCACTGCACAGAACCAATGCTTAAGGCAAAGAGTGGGACCTGTATTTAGTGTTTATCCTGGATTACTGGGCAGAAATTCCCAAACTGTTACGACGAAATTAATTCAATTATTTCTAAAACTTGATAGCTTAAAATGTCTCCAATTTTCTCTCATTGTGCTGAGCATATTTTTTGCCAAGCTTTTCTGCATCATAAACCGACAAAATGGTTTTCAAAACAGTACTGTTTGGGGTTGATAACCCTTCGGTGTGGGCTTTTTCCCCCACTTCGGAAGTGATTTTGGTGGTTTTGGTAACCTGGGAGGGCATGTAATTACTTGTAAACTATTTTCTTAAATAGGAGAGGAGCTGCTGTTTGGCACAGGAAATCTTGCGCTCTTTGTAGCGAGCCTGGAGCTTCATAGCGCCTTCAAGCTTCTGGTCATCTGAACCATATCTTCCTTTTTGCAGTTTTATCAAGACTTTCAGGATGACATTCATGGCTTCTTTTCTTTAGTTGTCATTGGCAAATGCCACTAGTGGTCATCAAAGGAGATGAAAAGTCTGTACAAGCGTCCTGGGAACAAGGACGGGAGTGTTAGAACGGCTGGTTGAGCGCACGGGCAACCGACCTATCATTTCATCCACGTGTGGCTCGTTGATCTGCTTGTCATGGCTGCTGAAAACCCAAGCTGGAATGACCAGCATGGTGTGTTGGACTAGAGGCATCTTCCACATATAAGACGTATGGTTGGTTTTTTTTACTGGCATTCATATATTAGTCTGAAATCTAAAGTGTCTGGCTCGTGCTGAAGGGAAGTGTGCACGCTCCTCATCTAATCGACTGAGCATGGGCTTAGGAAGTGAACATTTTACAAGCACTTTATGTATTTTTTTCTTTCAGACATCTTGGAAGAAGTTGTGTTTTGCTGATGTGTTGGACCTCAATCATCTTTATTAGGATAACAGTCTTTGTTTTCTTTAGCTGCTAAAAAACCAAGCCACCTCCCTCTTTTTGTAGAATGAGCATAGAGAGGTTCTTGTTTCCGTACGTAACGTTTTCATGCCACAGCAGATGGACTCTTTTTCTCTGGCTACTTGAAATGGGCTAATATTTCAATGAAACCTCTAGGTTGAGGTGGTCTTTGAAGCATTTGGTAAGGATGTGCAACTTTACCTGGATTTCCAAAAATGAGGTCCCTCACCAAAACCTGTTTAAAGATTGTGGGAGTAAGAGTGAAGGCCTTGAGTGCATAAGTAATTGAAAGGTATTGGGAAAGGGAATAAATGATCAATTTACACAACAGAGTAAGGTGGTTAGTGGTGTCCCAGAGGAATCCGTGCTGGGATAGGTGGTCTTGACCATGCTGGGTGGCTGGTGAAGAGGCAGCTGAAAACTAGGATAGATACAGAGCGATGAAAGGAAGATATTTATTTTTTTCCCTTATTTTCCTGCAGAACAATGAACTCCAAGTTGGCTAGTGCCACTCAGGAGCAAGATTTTAAAGTTATAGTAGAGAACCATGAGAAACACAGGCTTGATGCTTGGTATTAGTTAACAGACCAACTCAGTGTGAGGAATTATAATGAAGGGAATAGAGAGCAAACTGGGAAATATTGTTATGCTACCACGTAATTCAGCAGCGCCATCACAGCTTGAATCTATATTCAATTCTTTTTAAAAATAAGGAAAGGGAGAGGGAAAATGATACTGTGGAACTGGGGAAAAATATTTGAGAGTGATATAATATGAAATCCTGGGTGGCACTGAGAAGACAGAAAAAGGATAAACGTTGATTATCTCCTGCAGCACCAGAACTAGGGCCAGATGAAATGGGAATTCATTTATGAATGGGAGCTAAATACAAAGGGGGCCCTTCTTAGTGCAGTATGTAGTTAGGCTGAGGGGCGACCAAACACGTTCATCCAGAAAATATCCACTGAGAGCTGCTAAGCGCTGAAGACACCTACTGCAACTAAAGACCTCACCTCTGGATCAGGGAGTCCCTGAAGAGGAAATAATTTGCAACTGTGAGAGTATTCAAGGAAAACACAACCGCAGCTTGCCCTGCTCCTACTGCTCTAGTCTAAGCATCTGCAGCTGCTGTGAGTGGGTGGGCTACTGGGCTGAACAGACCTTTGGACTTCCCCAAGGCACTGGCGGTGTGGTTTTGGAGGGTGCAGGTCCCTTGTTCCACCACCAGACCAGGTCACTTTGTTAGTGGCATCCCAGTTGCCATGTGAAGGCGGTTCAGACACTCGCTCTCCCTAAGCCTCGGTGCGAGGGAGAGGCAGCTCGTGTCGCTGCTTCTGTTCTTGGAGAACTGTGAAGGCTTTGGTCTCTGAGACTATATTTTGGCTGTGCTCGCTGGGACAGGTTTGAGAAGAGCAGAGGGCTAACGTAAGGGAGGAGGAGATAAGCACTCTCCTGCCCATATTAGCCTTGTTTCAGCCTTTTTCCCCTAAACCTTTACTTTTGACAGAGATAGGTAGAAAAGAGGTTGCAGCTTGGCCCCTGTTAGAGCCGCGCACATGGGTTTTTCTTGTTTGAAATATTTCACTCTAGCATATGCTTATTCATCCTGGTGTTTTCAGTTACAGCTTGCTAATAATTTGTTGCTGAAAAAACATTGTCTGTATTGGTCTTGCCTTGAGCCTGATGGATGGGAGCTTAGAAAATAAGCCTGCAGTGTTAAAAGGTCCTGTTGGGGTTTTCTGTTAAGTGTCCTTTTTTTGCCCCCTGAGCTAGGACAAACCTTTCAGGGCCTGCTCAGATGTCCTCTGAGAACAGGCAGTGATTATGGCTTTGGAAATAATTGTGCATTTATCAGCCCAGCATGGTAAGAGCAGAGCGGCTCTCGTGCACGGCTCTGTCCTGGCTGTCGTGAATGGCAGGGTCCCTCCAGCAAAGCTACAGCCTCCGTGCCTGAAGGTCCTCTACGTGATGTTGCTCTATGAAAGCCGTGAATGATATAAAAATAAACCAAACAAACCTCCCACCCCCTTCCCTCTATAGCCGACATCATTACCTCCTTGTCGTTACAGCCAGGCGTTTAATTAGTCCATGCAAATAGCCCTACTTTGATTAGGCCTGAAGTGTGTTAACATAACTGTGCCGCTTCTGCTCGTGCTGTGCTGCTTGTTCGGAGGATTTTCAGATGTCAGATCCATTCATTGCAGTTACAACTTGGTAAACAAATTAAGAAAGCGAGAAAACTGGTAAGTTCTAGGGGTTTTATGCTTCAGAATGGGTATTATTTTGAACACGGATCCTATCCTGGATTTCTAACACAAGTGACACAGCAGGAGGGAGCATAATTACGTGTGACTTACCTGTTAGTGGCATTTCACCATAAAAAAAAAAGGATTTGTTCTTGCTCATCTTTTAACAGGTATAAATAATAGGACTTTATCAAAACGGGAAAAATATGTTTTAGTCAATAAATGACTGTATTTTAAGTAACTAAGTTTTTCAGTATTTGAAAACTGAACCTTGGGAGACTGATGCTGCTAAGAAACCAAAGCAGTCTGTGTTACCCCTGGTAAGGGTGATAAAGAAAACACTGAAATGTTGCAATAAAAAAGTAGTATAAAGCCAAATAACTGGCATCTGAGCTGCTCTGGGCAATCATCAAATGTGCAACTTTTAAAACATGTCGGATGAGTAAGATGCCACCTGGTTTTGTTTACTAGCAGGAAATTGTAGATATTGAATTAATTATTGCTAGCTGTGTTTTCAGAGGTTGGCATTGTGATAAAGCAGAGCTACTGGAGATCAAGAAGGGGGAGGTCATTTACATAATAGGTGAGGATGTGATACGTAAGATATTGTGTATTATATCAGTGGTTTTCTCCTCAGAAACCCACAGTGTCACTTTTTGTCTTAATTCCATATGTATAGATGTTATTGTCTGTCTTGATCACCTGTACTTGTGTTACACCTGGGACCGTGCTCCTTGCAGTCAAGGGCGCAAGAAGGGGTTTTTTCAAGGTGTTGGGCTTGTTTGAGATGCTGTTTATTCACTGTCTTGGTTTTTCACAAAGTTAAGGCCAGGAGCCTTCTGTGACTCCTTTGGTCACTGATTAAAATTCTTGATATTCCTGGCCAGCCCTCCAACGCTTCCCTCTTCCCACAAGACTCTAAGCACCTCTTCCAAGGCAGGTTTGCAATTCGTGGGTTTTTTTTTTTCCCTCTTGGGGATAGGCTAAGGGTAGATGAGCAGCGGTGCCTTCCCCTTCCCAGCTAAGCTGCGTCTGCTCGTTGCGATGTGTATGAGTGGGGAGCACCATGTTTTGTGGAGATGGCTCCTGTTGGTTAATCCGTTAGCAACAACGGTGATCAAGTAATATGAGCATCTTCATCATTTATTCCATCTGTGCCTCCAAGAAGGTTTTCTTAGGCTTTTGAAGTCATGCTGGAATGTCCCACAGGCAAGTTTTTGGGGACTGTTGGGTTGGATGAGTTGTGCTGGATCCTTCCCTTCTCTCCATATAGGTGGATACACCTAAACACTTCTTGCTCTTGATGGTTGGTTCTCTTTGATGCTGCCTTTGAACTGTTTCTGCTGCTTCTTATGCCTTATTCTGCTCTTTTGCCTCTCCATTCACCTCCTCTTTTTGTACTCCCCCGCTCTGAAGCGTGTAAAACAGATAAACGGTTTCAAGGCGTGTGATTAACGTGCTGTATACGTGCTGCGTTAACCCACCTGCTTTATTCTTATCGTTTATCTTTTCAGAGTTTGTTGGGGTGAAGCAAGTCTTTCTGTGCTGTCTGGCCTCCTGCCACTCTTATCCCAACCAGGGAGTTTGGAAGCTGTATGGATTGTAAATAATCGAGTCTTTGATGTTCAGGACTCTTAGCTGATGAGACTTTTGTCTGTAGACCAAAGTTTAATGGAGAGCGAGTAGAGGCTTTAAGTGAGTTGTTTTATGCCAGAACAGTGCTGTCTGTTTTTCCTCTAAGTAAGCAAGTACCTGAGACCCTATGTCAAACTGCTGTGTCTGGGGGAGAGGTAGGTGCTGTTTCGATCTGAAAAAAAGAGCATACTCTCTAATGATTAATAATATCTCCTTTACTTCTTCGTATTTCAGACAGTTCTGTAATCAGGCTGAAAAGAACTGGCTTTACAATAGCTCTGTCTGTCCAATCTTAAGGTTCCTCTGTATCTCATTTTCTTCATTTATATGGCTCAGCATCTATTTTATTTGCATAATTCACTGCTGCTGTCAGTCCTTTGTTAAAATTGCCCCACTGTCATCTTGTGCTATACACTTGTCTTGATTTCTGATTAGTCTTTTGATAATGTGTAATACTGCTGTATTACAAATAACAAATAAGGCCGTTCCAGGGAGGGAGAAGAAATGCTGCAAAATGTTTGTTGCTGCTTGAGAAGATAAAAATCCATCTCCACTCTCAGGTTCCAGAAGAAACGCACATCATAAACGTTAATGCCAGAATGGACCTGGAAATCAGGTGAACTTGTACATACGAGACCATCACGGGTAGAGTTTCCAGCTTGGCTTCATCTAATTTCTCAGGGCTTTCTCTGTTTTGCTTCTCTTGGTCTTCAGTTAGTAATAGTTTTGCTTGTCTTGGTCATTATCGAGGTTGTCTTAACCTCTTGTGTCCGAGTATCCTGAAATCCCTCTCTTCAGAGCTCTAGATATCTGCTTTTCAGGCTGTCTGCCTAGTTGGATAGGGGCTGTACCCTCTTCCTATCTGCCTCGGCTGGCGTGCCATTCCTGTGGGATATGTGGCTAGACATCTGCTGTTTTTAAAGATGAAGTGAGGGCAAATCCGTCATGTCCATTATCACGATAAGTCACTGTATCCTGGTAGTGAGCTTGCAGCGGGGTTTGTTGTTTTTTTTTGAGAAATGAGGTGTAATATGCATACGCTTCTGCAAAAGATGGTACAGTGGGATATTTTGACATTAAAAAGGAGACTAGAACAACGTGTCACCCATTACACTGGTTTTCAAAACAGGCATAGCAGAAAATTATTGTCATTGACCTCAATGGTTTCTAATAGGATTCTGTTGGTTTTGCCTCCGGGCCTTGTGTTTAATACTTGGTGTTAAAATAGTAATTTCTAAGGGTTGGCAGGAGCTATCAATAGTGGAGATGGGCAAATAAGGGATAAATCTGTATTCCATAGTAAGTTGTATACGAGCAAGCTGTGTACTTTATTATGGGAAAATGTAAAGCTGTTTTTCTAGGAACGGTGCAGGATTCTATTCTGAGAAGCAGCGAAATATCTAGAAAATATTTAGGAGTTAAGTCACATTATCACGAGCTTTCTGTATGATTCAGCAGCCAAATTACCCTTGACTGTATAAATAGTGGAAAATTGGATAGGAATAGGCAAATCATATTCCATCTGGATATAGTACTGGTGTGTCTGCAAAGTTCTGTGGCTGTTTTTGGTCTCAAAGGCAACAAGAAGAATGCTTAAAAACTGGAGACGGTGCTAAGAAAAGGTATGAAAATGATGGAAGCATTAGAATATATGCACTTAATGAACAACATACAAAACTGCATGAATCTAGTCTGACAGCCCGATACCTGCTAGAATGGCAACATGGTGGACCACAACTAATTTAGGAGATTTCTGGAGTGCATTATGATGATGTTTTGAAATAGTTGGCTCATCCAGTGCCTAGGAGAGGTGCTTTCCTGGATCTGCTGCTCTGAGAGCTGGTTGAGGGAGGGATGTGGTCTTGGCTGCAGTAACTGAGATATTAGAGCTTAAGGTCCCGAGGGATGCGAATAGCAGAATAAAGACGTCAGAATTCAGGACAACAGACTTCAACATTTCCAGGGAACCGAAAGGCAGGATCCCATGGGAGGATGCCCTGAAGGGTGAATAAGCCCATGTGAGCTTAGCCAGTCTTCCAGGACAACCTCCACAAATTGCAGAGACGGTGCATCCTGATGTGCAGGAAACCAAGCAGGTCACCAGCTTTGCTTAACTGCTTAATGGGGAAGTCCTGATGGAGCTCAAGTATGAAAAAAGGACTGTGCAGAAGGTGAAAGGAGGTATGGGATACCCAGGGGGGATACAGGCAGGCAGAGGGTATGTTAGGAAAGTTTAGCCAGAGTTGAAACTCCAACGGATTATAGGGCAACAAGAAGGACTTCCGTAGGTATGACCAGCAGGGCGAGGGAGGTTCTCCTCCCCCTCTGCTCTGCCCCACTGAGGCCACAGCTGCGGGGCTGCGGCCAGTTCTGGGCCCCCCAGTTCAAGAAGGGCAGGGAACTGCTGGAGCAAGGCCAGGGCAGAGCTGCCAAGGGGATCAGGGGCTGGAGCATCTCCCTCGTGAGGAAAGGCTGGGAGACCTGGGTCTGTTCAGCCTGGAGAAGAGAAGGCTGAGGGGGGATCTCATCAGTGCCTATAAATATCTGAAGGGTGGGTGTCAGGAGGATGGGGCCGGGCTCTTTCCAGCGGTGCCCAACGCCAGGCCAAGGGGCCACGGGCACAAGCTGGAACACGGGAAGTTCCACCTGAACATGAGGACAAACCCCTTCCCTGTGTGGGTGCCAGAGCAGGGGCACAGGCTGCCCAGAGAGGCTGTGGGGTCCCTTCCCTGGAGACATTCACCCCCCGCCTGGACGCGGCCCTGTGCCCCTGCTCTGGGGGTGCCTGCTCAGGCAGGGGTGGGACGGGATGAGCTCCAGAGGGCCCTTCCAACCCCTGCCTTCTGTGATTCTGCTTGCCAGCAAATGAAGTCAAAAGAAATGTGGGTCTGCTGCTGGATGAGGCAGGGAACTCTGTGATGAAGGACACAGAAAAAGGCTGAGTTACGCAGTGTTTCTTTGCCTCAGTCTTTATTTGGGAGATCTGCTCTTGCTCGTGGCGATTTGGGGTGAGAGGTAGTGCCCATGGCAAGGATTGCATTGGACAGGACCGGCAAATTGGACACACGCAAGTCTGTGGAAGGGGGTGGGAGAGGTAGCTCTGTCTCACCTTGAAGAGATCATGACAACTGAGAGGTCCCCAGTGACTGAAAACATTGGGCCTGTCTTTAAGAGGGTGAGAGGAGAACTACAGGCTGGTAAGCCTCGCCTTGGTCCCCAAGAACATTATGGAGCATGTCTTTCTGGAAGCTGCTTCCATAGCTGGGAAGGTGGCCGGGAGGATTCAGCATGGATTTGCCAGGGCAAAAATGTGCCTACCCAACCTGCTTAGAGATGGGGGAAACCACCTTTTTTCCGGTGGGCAGTTACGATGAAACCTGGGTGCTGAAAGTAGGAGGTGAGTAAAGTCAGTCTTGAAATAGCCAGTCTATTAGAAATTGTTACATAAATCACTGATCAATAACAAAATCTGACTTCAGACCTGCAAATCACTATCAGATTTCAAAGATATACTTCTTAAAAACAAAATCCAAAAGCTTTCTTCACTAAAAAGAAGGGTTACTCTTAAACATACATCAGTTTGTCTTTTCTTTTTTTCTGTTCGCTGGTAAATATCTGTCTTGGATTCTGCCTGTGCTTTTAAATAAGAGATCTTGCCAATTTGATTAACAAAAAAAATTGTCTTTCTTGATATCAGTCCAATATTTGGTAGATAACCTTTTATGGAGTATTTACTGCCTTTTTCAGGTCTCCGAGCTCTCTCTCGCAGCTCACCATTGACCCGGTCAGCGAAGGAGGTGCGGATGGTGCATAGGGAAATGATGCAACTAAATGTTGAGCACCGACAGATTCATTTTTAAGAAATTAAAAAGTTAACTTTGCATAATGCAGCTTTGTGCTGGTTTATGATGATCAGTACAGCTTTTCTGGGTGCTGTTTGATAACTCTTTCCATAAAATGACAGGTTATGTAAATCTAGTAAAACTTTCAATTCATGTCCACTTCTGATACTGTTTGGTGTCTTACCTTACAGTCTTACAATTTGTGCCTGTCCTCAGTTTCAGTATTAGGTTTCAAATGAAACAGAGTTGCTCGTTTTGCGAATAGGAAAAATATCGACCATCCAAATGAGTGTTTAAAGTTTAAAAGTTGAGAAAAGGCAGAAGAAAAGTCAAATTTCTCTTCCTTTGTTCAGGAAATGATGGAGATGTGTTGCCAAAATCACCTTCTGTGGAAGGTTGGCTATCACACACTTCTTTCTCTTTTTCAATTAGTTGAAAAGGATCTGTAGGCTTTAAATATGGACCACGTGATTCAAGCTTTTATTTTATGTTAGTAAAATAGAAGAGTATGAGACTGCGCTCTGTTTACTCACTAGAAGTCTTTGGGACCGCTGGGGAGACCTGGAGGACTTGTGGCTCGGGTTGCAAATGCCTGAGTCTTACAGAAGATGGTGATCTGATGAGGCTTGTGACTTTTCTTGGAAATGTCGTCTTTGTTACTTTATCTGTTTTGGGTTCGTCTTTGTTTTGCTTTTCTGGTTATTATTAAGACACGCTTGTCTTGCCCAGCTCTACGCTGAAAAGAGAATTTTACCAGCCATGACACCATACTGAAATCCCATTGGTGCCCTAGTAGGTGTAACAGTTTAGGGTCTGTTGGTGTTTGTTCTATGCAGCATTTTAAATCTTGACCATAAATTTGCTTGGCAGGGGGATACAATTACTTATAGTATTTCTAGCCATGATTGCAGGTGCTTAATTTGAGCACGTACCCTCTGGCGTTGATGGGTGAGCTATCTGGTGACTTTTTTCTCCCCCTCTTAGCTAAAATTTCTTTAATTCTTGCAAATCACGTCTTTAAAAATGAGCGTTTTTCAGCCTGATGTTAATGAATCACACGTTGGCAATGTTTTCCCTGACGTGATAAACAATTGTTCCGTTAGTCTGTCAGATTAGTGAGCCACAAACTCTGAAATGTTTTACGTGGTTTTTGTTGGGCTTTTTTTAAAAATGCTTATTTTGACAGCCATTACAGTCTGTCCTGCAAATATCTTGGTCTTTATAGATCTTAGGCTTTAACAGTTTGAAGTGAGTTAATATTTTTGCTTGTGAGTCTGAGCCCCCTTGGGGGTTTTTTCTGGATTTTTTTTTTTTGTTTGGTTTGGTTTTCTCGGGGGAGGGTGGAAGGGGGGGGGTGGTTTGGTAAAATTGGATGCCCATCATGTGCTAAGAAAGGCGCTGGAGCTTTATTTTGATTCAGAAATTTCCAGCTATCTGGAGCTGGAAATCAGATGATGAATCTTTATAGAACACCTAATAAAGAGCTGCAGTTAGTCATCCTTGTGGCTTTGGCGAGCAGCATTCTTTCAGGTATCAGCACAACATCTCTCTCTTACTCAAGGTGTCCTCTTTTCAGCAACACTTCATATTAGTACTGAGATCTTCATCATTTGAAACCATTAAAGAGACCGATATTCCTCTGAAACAGTAGTTGTTAATCCTGCCCACATTCTGGTTTGGGAATTATCCAGATTCTCTGCAGTTCCAAGTGGTTTCAAAAGAAGTAGTTTCCTTCTTCCTGCTGTAAATCTTTTCTCCTGTGCTGCAGTCCTTTGTTATACAACCGCAGTATTCTGCAGGAAAGATGGTCAAGTGAAATGGTTCGTACATGGAAAGGAATATTATCCTTGCTGGTGATGTTGGAGAGTATGCTGATCGATGGTTTCCTTTTGTGAGCTTTGGTTCAAGACTGCTTTCGATTCCTTTTTTCCTTCTGCTTTACTCTCTCATAGGTCAGTAACTTACCATTTGTCATCAGTAGAGGATTTTTCTACTAGCTGGAACAATTAGTCTCTGTTAGACATCCAGTGATAAATGGGAGAGGAGGGGGAAAAGGTTAACAATTAATTTTGTTTCAGCATTAGACTTCAGCGAAGTTGAAGCGTGCCACTTGCTCACGAAGGGAGGTGATTTGTGGAATTTTTCATAGACAATCTTGTATGTTTTCTTGTGAGAACGCAGCTGGATCTTGTCCCAGTCCCTGCAATTTATCTGTAGACCATGGGAATCAAATGAAAATGTACCGACTACACCAAACTCTCCCTAACATGAGGTCCTGTATCATTATCAGGGTCTGAGCGGGAGTGAGCGCTCAAACTGCCTTCGGTTTGGCCCCAAAGCTGAACGTGATTGTCATTGCCTGCCCTGACTTTTGCCCAGGCTTAGTTTCCAGATGATGAGTACTGGAGGCTCAGTCTGGTCTGGGAGCATCTTCCTAACAACAACTGTTTAGAATCATAGGCTAGAATGAATCATGGAATCTTTAAGGTTGGAAAAGACCTCTAGGATCATCAAGTCCAACCCCAACCCAACACCCCCAGGCCTCCTAAACCATGGCCCCAAGTGCCACGGCTGCACGGTGTTTGAACCCCCCCAGGGACGGTGACTGCCCCACCTCTCTGGGCAGCCTGTGCCAGGGCCTGTTTAACAAAGCCCTGCAAGGCTGCTGCAGTCCAGTGCTCTTCTATACAAAGCAAACCCCAGACTTGTATTAGTGTGTATATCTGTGTAGCTTTCATCCATGCATTGCAACAAGGTTGAGGGTTCCCTCTCTGCTGGGATATTTGAGGTTTTTAACCTGGATTTTAATTCTGGTAGTGATGTAGAAACTCTCACCTGGAAGATGTTGGAAACTCTTCTGAAGTCCGTGTGACAACTTCACAGTTGTAATAGAGGATGGGTATTTTTGCAGGTATTCAGAAAGAAGCCTGACAAAATGTATCGGGATAACGATAGAGACCAGACCGGATTACTGCCTGAAGCGGCATTTAAGCGACATGTTGTCCTACGGCTGTACGAGGCTGGAGATTGGAGTGCAGAGCGTGTACGAGGACGTGGCCAGGGACACCAACAGGTGAGAAGAAAGCTTCGGTGCGAAGCTGAGCGTGGCTGCTCGCTCTGTGCTTTCTGGAATGCTCTTGAGCTGCGTGTTGTGACTTGTTTGCTTGAACACCTGTTTAACATTGAATGTTGAAACATTTAGCTCGTTTCCTTGCTTGTGTGGCCGTATGTCTGTTAAGAAAAAATAATAAACCGCAGTGGCTTCATGGATTTCTTTGTGATACTCTGTAGACCATGGCTTGAGAAAATGGGGTTATTTGTGATGTTTTATTTTTAAATCACATTCTTTTCCTGTATTGTACATATCTTCCTTTTTTTAATTTCTTCATAAATAAATGCAGTTTTGTGAAGCAGAACATGTGCCCAGAGAGATCTCATAGTTCTTGTCCTACATAATTCATAGTCTACAGGCTTGAGTAGATACAATGCAGTATAATCTACTGGAGGTACTTTACCAGCAAACAGCACGTTCTCTACACCAGATACCTTTTTTTACTGCTGAATATTGGAGAGGAGAGATGACATTGGCAAGTACAGAGGGTGAGGCATAGCCAGAAACAACACCTGTTGATAGATTAACCACAGTCATTCTAGGCATACAGTATCTCCAGGGATCACAAAATAAATTCACAAGAGGCCTGTGATTTATTCCTTGTCATATTGGACCTATGGCTAAAAGAATGGTTGTCCTGCGTAGGACAGTGCGTGATACGTTGTTCATCTCATCCCTTACACGCAAGTAAGCCAGTCTGTCTCTTTTTCTATTGCAAGTCTCATAATTCTATTCAGATTTTGAAAGTGATTTTTTTCTTGTTGTTTTTTCACTTCTGATACTCGTACAACTTGCCTTCATTCTTACTGCGTATTCCAGTCGCCTACCAAAGATGTTTAATAACCATAATCATACGTAATGACAGAGAGATTATGGTTCAATAAGCAAAGCACATTTCTGTTAATACCTACCTTAAAGGCAGTAGTGCAAAACTGAAAACGTTGGACGTTTTCTTTTAGAGGCTTAAAGAATCCAAAATGAGTTTCCTCCTGCAGGTTTAGCTGCAGTATTGCTGGTTCATGGAAGTGCCAGGTGTCACTGCTATGAAACGGTCAGGCTCCGGGTCTCAGTAGATGGGAAGAGCCATTTATTGAGTGGTCCAAGAGTTAAGAGCTAATATTTATAGGTGGTGCTTTCCTCCTCTAGATGTCAGAGCTTTCCAAATGAAAAGATCCCTACCTAGGAATGTAGCTAAATCTCACTCTTGGACTAGATGTATTCATTAATGGTTGATTCTGACACACTGTAAATCTAACATGAATTTCTCTTCAGTTTTAAAAACTTTTTTTTTCACCTCAAATCTTTTAAAGGTGTCCCATCCTGAGGTGGGACGGTAAAACCCCACTCAGCCATCCCTTCAGTCATTTTTGGTCTTCCTCTGGTTTTGTCTGTCACATCAGAACTGGTACCATAAATCATTCAAAGCAGCGTGCCACTTCTGGCTCGTAGGTTTGCTAATGAACCCTTGCTTGAATGCTGATGAATCAGAAGGAGAATGAAGTACTATGTTACTGACTTGCTTTTGCTCAGAAGTAATCCTGTATGGGATTGTATTTTTGAAAGCTGCTTGCAGAATTCCTAAAAGGCCTTGCTGCAGGCTGTCCCAGAGCAGGGAAAACGCAGGCTGTTCACTCAGATATCTCCCTCTAACTTTTTCCGACAACAAATTGGAATATACTTTTAGTGAAGGGTGATTCAAGTTTCTCTTTCTTTTGAAATGACCTCATTTTGCTTCTGTTCTTCTGCTACTTTGTGGGGGCTGTGTTTTGGCTTTAAACTTTTAATATTTTGCTTGTAGCAAAATGTCAGATTACAACCAATTAGGCTAACTGTTTGGAAATTACTTTCTATTATGTTCCATAAGTCATTAGTGAGGTTTTTGAGTGCTTTTGGTGGCTGTGAGGCAGAAAAATATTCAAGAACAGATCTAGGCATCAAATAATCAAGTTATTGATGCAGCTTAAATTCCACTTCTAATAAGAAAATAATTTTTATTCATGAAGCAAGTCTCCATTCACTCCCCTCGGGGTACTCAAGGTCTTGAGTAATACTGTCCTTGAACAGTCTCAGAAAAACACTGTAATACTTCTGAAAAAAATCGTAAATAAAACTATAGTCATAAAACTACATGTAAGGTTTTAACAGAGGCAGAGTCTTCCAGTAGAGAAGAAGGAAGAGGTCCTTAAAACAAGGGAAGTAGCTGTCTGGTTAATGTTGGGTCTCAGCAGAAGGCATGCCTTTGTAGAGATGCCCAGATGGCGTTAATTCTTCATCCAAAGGACTGTTGAGGACAAGAGTCACCTGCTGAGCTCATCTGTTGGCAAAGAATTCCAAAAGACAGGGTGAACTGGTGTGAAAGTGTGACGGGAGGAAAACTGGGATTGGAGAGGGAAGAAGGTAGCAGGTGCTGAGAAGATGGAAATGTCAAGCCAGTAGTGGAAGAGCCCTCCCAGAGGGGAAAGAGCAAGAGTAAGGACTTTATGGGAAGACTGATCTCAGGTGATAGGGACCTCCTAGTAGCTGTTTTTAGTGATAATGATTGCTGTTGTGGAGGCAAAAGGCAGCTCCAGAGCTGTGGAGGTGGAGGAAGGGAGGAGTTTGCTTGAGGCTAATGAGTTATGCGAGAGTCAACCTTTGTTCCTGCAGTCACTTGTGCTCCCACTCTCTCCAAGCAAGCTGGAGTTAGTTTGGTTTGATGTCAGTGGAGAAGAACGAGAAATCCTTCAAAAGTCCCAATCCAGGCTATGTTTCAGAGGTTTGGCACCTCTCAGAAGTTTAGAAGAGTTTGTGTTTCTCTAAAGGGAGTACTTGAGAGCTCGGCAAGCATGTTGCAGGATGATTCACTAGCTGGCTGGTTTTCTGTAGCCCCATCCTTCTTCTCCTTTTGCCCTTCTGTTGCTGGTTATGCTTCATTTTGATTATACACAGTCTTCAGTGCAGTGTGTCGTGGCTTGTGCTGTGGCATCAACTTGTGCCATTGCTTTCCAAATGGAATTTCAGCAGCTTTCGAAAGTTTCTCAGGCTGTGATTTGAATGGCTGTAGCCCTGGTAGGATTCACCTGCTAAAGTAGCAGCATACTGGGCTACTTTTAGCCCCTAGTGCAGTTTACTTTATTAGCATCCGTGTTCGGAGTCTTGGGTGGTGGTAAACCGATAATGAAACTCAACCTTTCTCACTACCTAGAGAATGATCTCAAACATCCCAAAATATGTCTTTCTGTGTGATCCTGACTCTCTTTTCTCTCTTCCCAGGGGTCACACCGTGAAGGCTGTGTGCGAGTCTTTTCACTTAGCCAAGGACGCTGGGTTTAAAGTGGTGGCGCACATGATGCCTGACCTACCAAACATGGGGCTCGAGAGGGACATGGACCAGTTTGTTGTGAGTATGGCTTAAAATAACAGGGAGTTTCTAGTGTGTTCCAGCTTTGTCATCTAATGCTGCTTCTCTTTCTTAGCTCAGCTATTAGTTACGATCCAGGCCAGAATTGTTTCTTAAGGACAAATAATTTAAAATTCGTTTTTGAAGGTGGAGGGTGAGAAAGATTTGTTGAACTACTTCATCCAGAAAATTATATCCTTGCCTCATGAAAGACTGAGTCACTCGTGTCTCTGTGGAATATAGCTCTTCCGATATTAACCAGGGCTCTTGCTTTTTCCAAGGTGTTTTTTTTCCTTGGATTTAGAATACTACATGATTCAAAGCTAAAAGCATAGTCTCTCGAAGGTAATTAATTGCAAAGTAAAGTGTATAGGTGTATTATATCGCATCTCTGTTCTTGGCTCGGTGCTATTCAACGTCTTTATCAATGATGTGGAAGAAAATATAAAGTTATTTCTAGAGAAACTGAAATGAGAAAAGAGCAACTGGTAAACAGTGTAGGGAACTAACCACTTTGTCTGGTAGCGTGGTAGATTTTTCCATTATTTAATTTCTTTTAAAGTCAAAATTGATTATCTTTTTAAAATAGGGCAGAAATTGCCATCAGGATACAGGAATCGGGTGTATTTCTGTGCAAGGTCAGACTAGGTGCTTTCTGGCACTAAGAAGCTATCAATGCGATGGGATATATTGGTTAGGAGTACAGGCAGAAAGCAGCGGTTTGTCTTGGTAGGCTGTGAACAGGCATGTCTAGAAAGAAGCAATCGAAAACACAGCTGTACGGTACGTGAAGGAAATTTTGAAAACTGCGGTAGGTACTTTTTGTAAGGGGTTTTGTGCCGAATTCCTTGAGCTCTTCAGAAACAATGTCATAGTACTCAGCAAATACTACGTTCGTGTGACAAAGTGAGAGGCAGGGGCAAAGTGACGTGCACGTGGTCAAAATTCCTGCCCCAGACTCTGTTGCTTCTGGCTTATTTTCTTATAATGCTGAAGGAGAGGAGATAGAGGTGGGCATCACGTTATCTGTGTTTTCATATAATTACTTGTGATGCAGGGTACGGCAAAACCTGAGTCCCTTTCTCAGTATCTCATGAAGGTGCAGCTGTAGTGCTGGGTTCTTTATGGGCCTGTCGTTACTGAAGAAATACTAAGCTGGAGAATATTTGTGGTGGAAGAATAGCAATACCGACTACAAGATTTAAAGAGCTAACCTTGGGTAAGACCCAGAAGAGAGGAGACGGTAATCTAAGGTATTTGCAAGATGTAAAACTGAAGAGGGAGGAATTATTTAAGGTAGAATTACAAGCTTCCATAGAAAGTATTTGGTGATTATTATTCTTTGCTGCTTATTCATGATAAACGGCTAAGGCTTTTCCACTGTTGGGTCTGGAGTTGCTCCTGTTTCATTGCAGGAGATTTAGGGAGTCTGTTTAAAAGGTATAACTCCAGTTTTGGCGGGCCAGCAGGCTCCCTTGCTTGTTAGGGGAAGGGTAGCGCCATGCTGTATTTTGTCCATTTATTAATGACAACTTTTGCAGAAATAGAAGAGGCAGAGGGCAAAGTTTTCAGAAAGAAGAGACCAGAATGTGGTGAAAAGGCTGGAATTGTGAGAGAGGGGATTAAAAGAAAGCTGGGAAAATAGTTGAGCATAGAAAAACAGGAGAAGGAAAAAACTGGGCAGAGGAGGTCAACTTGTTAGACTATTTCTGCCAGAGAAGTCCCTTGACTTTAGGAGCTGGGAAAACAATTGTTGATGGCGGGCCAGCTCTGGGACACAGCAGGAAGGAATTTGCACGTTGTGATGGGGAAGGATGAGAAAAGCAAGAGTAGATGAGAATGAGGCCCAAAGAGGATTAGGACATTTTTCAATTTAGAAAAGGAAAGGTTAAGATAAGATCAGAATTTTTTTTTTCTGAAGGCCTGGAATTGGCAAAAAGGCTGGTTGGAGGGCCAGGAAAGAGAAATGCTGAGCAGGGAAAAAAGAAAACCAGGTGGTAGTTTAAGAGAAGGGAATTGAAGAACACAGAGAGGGTGAAGACCAGCTCAAGTGACAGTCCTGTTAATGAGTTCAGAAATTTGAAGCGGGGCTCGCAGATCGAATTAAGTTTTGATGCCAGTGAACATACAGCTGAGGAGTTGGAGGATGAGTAATCAGTGTGGAGGACGAAGCCCTAAAGAAGTAATGGGAATGCTGCAGAGTGAGGAAGAGAAATGGAAGTTGGAGAGGCGGGCTGGTGGGGAAGAGGTGATAGATCACATCAATATGGAGAAGAATTATACCTGTGTTGTTTTAAAGAGAAGGGAGTGTGGGAAAGGAGAGAAGAAGGAATTAAAACGCCCGCGTTAGAGAGGTGCAGAGGGTCCCCACCGCAGTCGGACAGCACGTGAAGACTCCTGTGAAAGAGGCAGCTGCAGAGTTGATGCCCGGCTCAGTGATCACAGTATGCTTCAGAAACTGGAGCTGCAGGGAATGAGAGTGGAGAGGTTGTGGATCACTGTGACATGTTTCAAGATGGGATGGTAAATGAGACAGCTATCTTCTTCCTTTTACCTTCTCCTCTGCCTTTCTCATCCTATTTTAGGTGCTTTATGATTTATTTTTAAAAGATCTTTTGTCTGAAATAGGAGAGAATAGAGGGTAAAAACAGCCCTCTGTGGTTTGGTTTTTTTTCCCAGAGCCCTGCACTGGTGGACATAATACAAGTGTGCAGCAGACAGTAATTCCGTCTTTCCCGGGGATTCAGCTAGATAGTCCATTCTCTGTTTCCTACCTTAAAATCTTATATCATGGTCTCGAGTTATTAAAGCAACTTATTTGTATGTTGTGCTGTATAAATGTTGGTCTGTGCTGGTAAATATTTAGACACTTCTACTGCATAAAAATAATGTGAGAGCGAAGAGAGGAACGAAGTGGAGAGCATCTGTTGGGTTCTTACAACAGTACTAAGCTGTTCACGAGCAGCCTAGTGCTCTTTTATGCAGTATCCTCCTCGTTCCCAAAAAAAATTACAATCTTCCTTAAGATACCTCTGACTTTTTGGGACAAAGACACCTATGCCTTATCAAGGATGCTTCTCAATTTTTGCTTTTGCAGTAGTTCTAAATAAGCCTGGAGAAAAGAACTTTATTTGTTGTGATACTGACCTCCTTTCTAGCCACGTGCCTTTCAGACCAGGGAATGGTAGGACAAAAAAAGAACCGAAATGACTTCAGAAGGAGATCTAAGCACCTTGCCTTCATTACCAGTTGATATATTAAATACAGGGGCTTCTCCTGGGAAGATAATAACTTGCTGATTGTGCTGACCGCGTACTAAAAATACTGGGTGCTTCTTCAAACCGAACAAGTAATTATGGTTTCAAGACTAACACTGCTTCTGTCCCTTATGACCTATTGATTCCGAAGTGCTTCCTGCTACTTCCATCCAGCAGCTAGGATGCCTGTCAGTTCCTCTTTTGCAAGCGTAACTAGGTTTTCAAAGTTTTGTGTGTGTATAGCAACTGTTCTTCTGGAAAGTTGATTAATAATTATTCCAAACTTTATTGATTGGAGTGAGTATATTAGATCTTTTGTTATATGTATATATTCTTTTTTACAGTCAGTGGCATATGACTGGCTTTTTGCCTGCCTTCATCACGAGGGATGAAAGATTAGTACAGTTCCTTTTTTCAGAGTGGATATACTAGTTTTATGGCCCAGTTATGTCGTGCTCCTTCCCCCATCATGCCTCTCCCCTTGCTATTGAGTCTTTTACAGCCTCAGAGGATTTCCTTTCAACTTCAGGTCTCTTCACCCCATTCCACACACGGGAAAACGCTACAGGGAGGGCAGTATGCTCTGCTTCCTCCCACCACCCACGTCGTTGTGCCACGAGTGTCAGGTAGCGTACGCGCACACGCGGGCGCACAGCTACTTATTGTTGGCAAATGCAAGCAAAACAGTTAAGACCGATTCGCAGTGCCTCACGTAGCAGGTGGTCGGAGAAAATAATTAGAATAATAGCTAGAATAAATCAAGGACTCAGCGGGAATAATGGAATTGTTACCAGAGCAGACACCTCATTCTGTGGAACGTGATAAACACTCAGCTTTGCTGTTGTAGCACGAGAGAGATGAGGTGACTCCAGGGGTAAATGGTTGGGAGGATTCATGAATCACACTTGCCAACAGGGCTACCAAGCAGAACTTAGGATTTAAGCAAAAACTTTAGGAGGCTAAAGAATTCCCAGGATGCTGATACTAATTCCTCATTCTGTTGCTGCAGAGCCACAGAGTGGCAATGGTATAATCAACAAGCTGTTTCTGCTCTAGTATAAATATTATGAAGCTAGTAACGTTTATTAATGGGGAAGGTATTGCTATGTTTGCCTTTATTTTATTTTTATGGTCTTTGCCTGAGCATGATTTACTGTTGCTGTTCCTCTTGGTCCTCCGGGAGGGATGGCTGTAAGCCTACTCTCAGACAACTTTAAAGACCCTTCTTAGATGAAATAAATCTGGGGAGCAGGAAAAGGAAAGGAAACAGGGAGGAGAGCCAGAAGATTAGAAGTTTCAAGTGTGGGAAGCATCAGGGGAAGTGTCATCGCAAGCTGCTGGCAGAACCCTCCAGCTCTGAAGGCACGTGGGAGGTGGTGGATGCTGCCCAGAAATACCAGATAGGCCTTCAGTTGCTGAGTTTCCTTGAGGAGATCCATGAGGAGGTCCTGTGGCTTCACTCTGTCCATCTGAAGCCTCATATAAATAAAGCGACGAGGGTAAAAGCATAGGCAGGACCATTTAGTGGTCAGTGCTGGAGACAAGTATCAGGCTGAAAAGACTTTTGGTTCAATTCAGCAGAGCCATTCTTGCGTTCTTTAAATAAAATGCAATCATTGAATGGTTTTAGTCTGGCGAAACTTCCTTTTCTGACAGTCATGTGTCAGGCTGGGTTTTCTCTGAAGAAATTGCAAAACAAGCATTTCCCAGGAACAGAGTAATTTTAGCGAAGCGCCTGATGCATCTGGGATCCAAGTGTAAATTATGCAGAGGGCTACGGCCTCCCTGGGCATGTTGAACACGAGAGAGAAAAACAACGGTCGAGTAACGCAGTGGGTAATACGAGTGTACTTTCTCTTTGCGACGTGTTTGATGTTGCTGTAAAACTTTAAATACTATTGTATCGCCTTTAGTGTAAATAAGGAGATGGTTTTCCTGAGGGCTCTCATTTTTATCAAGGAGATGAAATTCATAATGAAACTAATATATTGCACCTCTATCAGGAGCTTTTAATAACTGTAATAAAAGACAGTTAAGCTGCTGATCTACACTGATTTTGACTCTTTGGGGAAGACAATTATCTATGTTTTTAAATATAGCTCTGAAATGTTTAGTGGGGTAAATGATTTTCCTTTCAGTTCCTACTAAGCATTTCATTGAAACACTATTATTGGCAGGTAGCCAGCATTACCTCTGAAAATCTGTCTTTTTTTTTTCCATGGGCACATTTACAGAAACAGATTAGGCAGTATTTAATGATGAGTCCTTCAGTTACTAGAGCTTCTCTTGCAGTTTTAGTAAATGTTAGAGCTAAAAAGCTCTTCACGTCGGAAACAATTAGAGTTTCATGAACTATGGCCAGCGCTGTGGTAATTTTTATGTTAATGAGAATCATGGTAGTACGGAACAGGCTATTTTTAGAAACTATTTTCACAGATAATTGCGCTCATATTTCTGCAGATAAAATATCTTGATAAAGCCCCAGTGTGTGCCCACTTCTGCAGATGGTCGAATTGTGTGCACAAAGCTGCTCTCGCTCTCCAGCAACCGGGTGGAGATAACTTTATTTGCTCGCTGGGTGTGTTTGCTGTGGCTCTGGGTTTGTTTCCTACAAAGCAGGTCAGACTTCTCTCTGGATATGCGCAGCGTAGGAAAGAAGTAGAAGTTAAAGCTGCAGCCCCTGGTGTGACAATGTGCAGAAACAGAATAGCTGAATCAATTGAATAGTTCGGGTGAAACGGATCCCTGATCTTCCGCATCGTTTGGGGATCCGTGCCTAATCTGGGTAGGGCATCACAATTTAAACCGGAAAATCCAAAGGATAGGGGGGTTCAGTAGCAGCGTGATCTATGCTACGTTGCATTGTACTGCCCAGGAACACAGTACATATCGCTATACCACTAGTATGGGCGTGATAAATTGCAGTTGTGTGGGAAAACTGCATTTACTATGGGTCTTGGATCGCTTCCTTTGTCTTTCTGAATTTGTATTTGTATTTTGTCCGCACACACGTTTTCCTCCAGCATGTCAGCTGTAGGAGTTATGATAATAACAAACATTACCGTTTAAAATAGCCTCCCATTCAGAAAGAGCTTCTGGTAAATATAAAGGTACAGTTGAGACCTTTTTTTTTTTTACCTGCACTAAAAGATCATTTCTGCACAGACCGCTGTGGGTTGCATAGGCTCACACAGTTGCTCTGCCCGTTCAAGCGTTGGTTTTTCACGCCAGCGTTCAGAAGTTGTTTTCTGGGGCTCTTTCACAAAGGCCCCTCGCCGCTGAAGTCAATAATGAGCATATGGCTGGGAACATAGAGCTGAATGGAAAGGAGCGCAGGAATAGAGGGACGGGATGTGTCTTGGATAAAGAGTGCAAATTTGCCAAGCATTTAGGCAAAGAGAGCATAATTCAATAAAATATGTAGTTTAGCACAAATCGGCAGCAGCAACTGAATGCTTGGCGTCAGAGTGGATAGACCGTGATGTCCAAATTAAATTTTTGAGGACTTAGTTGTTGGTTTTGTGTAGGTTTGGGTTGTTGGGGTTTTTTTTTCTTAATAAAATAAAAAGCATACTGGAAAAGCATAATGGTATCAGTCAAAACATAAAAGAGAGAAGCTTTTGCGCAGTTGAGTGGGGTGGGAGAGAGCACATAGCTGTATTGCTGCTCCTTATGGAAAGGAGAGGTCTGATGAAGGAGGATTAGATTATCAACATCATAGAGTTGCTGGTCTCAATGTTTTTTAGGGAAGAAGACATGCTTTACAGGGATCTGCGTTGCAAAAATTGTGTACTTATGGCATTTTTCATTGTCTTATTTCCTGTACTTAGCCCTAGGGGAAAGCTGACCCTTCCAGAAATGTAAAGACCAGAGTTCTGTGCTTGGTAAAAGTGAAGGTGAAACTTCACAGCAAATTGATCGAGGTATTCTCATGGGTTTCTCCAAAACTGCGTAATAAATGGAGACTCACTTGGAGCACCTGCAAGACGAAGCAGATGGGACTGTTCGGTGCAGTGAGCACAATCTGGAGAGATTTGTCTTGGTGTTCAGATAGCTACTGTGTTCAGGAGTCAAAACCACGCTCCAAGGTCACGCTGCCGATGCCCAAGGCCTCTTCCAAATGTTAAATGTCTCTTCTTATTGAGTTGTATTATAGAGGTGCCGGGGACTGTTGCAGACTAGGATCTCCTTGCGATAAGTTCTGTGCGAACTTGGAGAGAGGATCTATCCAGCGGAGTGTTAGACAGGAGGCAACCTGTAGATCCTGACAGTCCAGAGGTGAAAAGAGACCATGGGAATGGGATGGGAGGCATGTTCCCTCCTCACCTGGCAGCAGCACTTTCCTATACCATGTAGAGAATTTATGGAGAGTATTTATGGCGCTGAGGTGCGTAGTCTTGGTAAATAACTCGCTGAAGACACCTTCTCATCTGTGGACTAAATGGTCTTGTCAATTAGTTCGTCTCTACTGTAGTGGTTGCTTTTCAACCCCAAGAGCAGTTTGTTCCTGCTCTTACTGGAGCTGAAGATTGTGAGGATTCACTTGTGTTAGACGCTTCTGGAAAAGCTCCCTTTGGCATGTGGATTTGGGGTTTTTGAGGCTGCTGGGGAAGGGAGGAGGCATAACAGCTTTCTGCACCTTGCAGGGTGAATGGCAAGGTCCTTTACACTGCTTACTCCGGACGTTGGCAGGCAAATCCACTTTTCTTACTTGACATTTAAAGTCTACATGTGAGACATTAGAGAACATCCTACAATAAGTTCATGGATTATCCTGTTAAGTAACAACCAAAACTGTATGTTTTTGTTAATGTGTGCTATTGTAATAGTTCAGTAAGACATATCAAGGCCTTCAGTGACGCACTACTGAACAACTTCTTTAGGTTTTATTAAAAAGAGCCTCTTTCTGTAGGAATTTAATGACTGGCAAAACAAATACGCAAAATTAATATGAAACAAACTTTTCTGTTTCCCATACAATGTATTACCATGCTACTGTCTCTGATGAGCTGCTCTTCTCTACGCTAAGACATCCTAATGTTGAAGAAATTTGCAGGCAGATGGGCTAAAAATAGATGCTGGTCATTGTCACAGAACTGACACTCTTAGGGCAGAAATGTTGGGGTTGATGTCACTGTTTTCTTGGCTGAGTAGTTTCCATGATCATATTTATGTGGTGAAATTTGACAGCTTGAGTGTGTCAGGAACTGAAAGGATTTCGTTCCATAGCTGTCAATAGGCAGGAAAGTTATAACAATTAACTGGAAAATGGTCTTTGCTCCCCTGAGTGCAGAATGCTTTACAGGTGCTCTCAGGAGAGCTGAAAATGTGAATCACCTGCTTTAGAAATTTTTTGCCCATGGTCACATCTATAGGACATTTTGTCATGAGTGCAGGCATTAAGCAGAACTGACCTGATCTACTTCTGCTTTCAGCCCACCTTGGAATGAATTTTATAGAGTTACGATAACATATATAGTTTAACAGATGCATTTTGGAGGAGCTTAATTAAAAATGTTGTTGTTTTGTACTGCGTTTGCATCTGACTTCACTGTTTCAGCCAACAGGATTTACTAGAATTACAGAATCATTAAGGTTGGAAAAGACCTTTAAGATCATCGAGTCCAACCCCCAACCCAACACCCCCAGGCCTCCTAAACCATGGCCCCAAGTGCCACGGCTGCACGGTGTTTGAACCCCCCCAGGGACGGTGACTCCCCCACCTCTCTGGGCAGCCTGTGCCAGGGCCTGACCCCTCTGGC
The DNA here is from genome assembly GCF_963921805.1 of Phalacrocorax carbo. Classification (NCBI taxonomy): domain Eukaryota; kingdom Metazoa; phylum Chordata; class Aves; order Suliformes; family Phalacrocoracidae; genus Phalacrocorax; species Phalacrocorax carbo. The sequence goes on from NC_087515.1 coordinate 127,633,062, forward strand.
AGGGAAGGCATTTTCCCTCACACCCAACCCAAACCTCCCCTGACGCAGCCTGGGGCCGGTTCCTCTCGTCCTGTCCCTGGTGACTTGGGAGCAGAGACCACTGTAAAGTCACTCCCCTAAAGAACATTTGAATGGCCAGAAAGTGTTGCTCTTTGAGGACAGGTGACACCTGATGGACCTCAGAAACCGTGGCGTATTTGGCACAAGTAATTTCGACATACTGTCTCTCTCTAAACCCAAGGCAGCTTTGGAAATTCCCCAGGTTATATTAGAAAAACGTTTCAACTGTATTGTTGTTCTGTGTATTTATAATGAGTGTCAAGTAAAAATACCTTGAAGAGTGGGTGTGCCCGTAGTCAGCAGAAAAGCAAGCTCTGGCTTGCCGCAGGTGAAATGCTAGGGAGTTTGCTTCCCTTCCGTAGAGGGCTGACGTGCCCTGTCATCACTGAACGGTCCGCGCTGCGTTCGTGCTGCTGGCTTGGCACACGGTGTGTATACAGTCGCGCTATGTAGCACATACGCATTCATAACATGCATCACAGTAAATATTATTTTTCACCGTTCTCTCACCGAGTGGGAAACTTGATCTAAAACCATCTCATTTATCACGACTCAGAGACTGCAAACAGGTGGTGGTCAGAGCAGCTAACAAGTAGTATTTTACTATGTTCTGGTAACTTAATAAGAAGTCGAAGGTCACATAATTGAAAGATATTAAATTACTTCAGGATGACCACCTCAGCTTGCTGTTGGCACCGCGTTTCTCTGCGACAACTGGTGCTTGATGATGTGTGTGTTCCCGGGCTGCTCCAAAAGGCACAATTTAGCATATCCTTCTCGGTCACTAGGCCATTGTCAGTATCAGTGAATGCAGATCCTATCGCTGCATTTTAATTTGACTAGCATTTACAAGAAAGAGGGGAAAATGCAAATTTCGAGTTAAAATGGAGCTGCATTTTTAGAGCCACAAGCTTCTATTAATGCATATAATTAAACTACTAAGTGATTGTTCGTTCCCTGTAGAGTTGGAAGTGTCATTCAGCGCAGGAGCTTTCAAGTGCTACCAGTATTCATAGTTATAAATAATACAGCTGATGGAGATAAGGAAGGCTGTAATATGGAGAGTTAAGATAATGTTCACCTTAATGTAGTCAGACATAAATTTAATCATCTGTTTAATGCAGGGACTATAGAAAAGGAACCAATTCAAGAATCAGGTTGAGTGGCACCTGATTGCTAGTGGACAGTCATTAAAAAATAGATATTGGTGACCTTTATTTTTAACAAAACCTGACATTTTAGTAAATTGCTTTTAAAAATTGCTGCGCTTTCCTATAACTGATATCTCCTCAAACAGTTGAACATCTCGAGAGCAAGAAGATTGAGGATGGCAACCGAATCTTTGGTCTGTAAAAAGATGAAGTGGAATCCCATAAAATTTTTTTTTTCCTCTTTGGAGAGAGGAGAGCTGCTGCTTTTGGGTGTCTTCACAACATGTTTCTAATTTGTTCTGTACTTGAAGTAGTCAGTAGAATCAGATTAGAACTGCAAGGTAAAAACTTTTAATATTGGCTGAGTTGTGCTGTTACTGGACTTGAAAATAGAACCAAAATGCTGTGTGGTCTCGTTAGGATCCCAAATCATTTGACCTTTCTCTTGCAACTCTGAACAGATACATGGGTGACTAACGGGGTTTCTGTTTAAAAAGGTTGTTGCAAACACATATAGAATCACAGAATGCCCTGAGCTGGGAGGGACCCACAAGGACCGTCGAGCCCAGCTCCTGTCCCTGCACAGGACACCCCAAATTCACACCGTGTCTCTGAGGGCCTTGGCCAAGCGCTGCTTGAATATTGCCAGGCTGGTGCCGTGATGCCTCCCTGGGGAGCCTGTTCCAGGGCTCCACCACCCTCTGGGGGAAGGACCTTCCCCTAATGCCCAGCCTCACCCTCCCCTGGCACATCTCCCTGCCGTTCCCTCGGGGCCTGGCGTTGGTCACCAGAGAGCAGAGACCAGCCCTGCCCCTCCTCCTGCCCTCGGGAGGGGGCTGCAGAGCGCCATGAGGCTGCCCTCGGCCCCCTCTGCTCCAGCTGAACAACCCAAGGGACTCCAGCCGCTCCTCGTACGGTTTCCCCTCTAAACCCTTCCCCAACTCCGTGGCCCCCTCGGGACACTCTCCAGTACCTTTATACCCCCAATGTCCTGCGGCGCCCAACGCTGCCCACAGCGCTCGGGGTGAGGCCGCCCCAGCGTGGGGCAGAGCGGGACAATCCCCCCCCTCGCCCGGCTGCGATGCAGGGCTCGGTGCCCCCCAGGGCACGGCTGCCCCCTTGGCTGCCAGGGCACGCTGGGGGCTCGTGTTCAACCTGCCGTCGGCCAGAGCCCCCCAGTCCCTCCCTGGGGAGCTGCTCCCCAGCCCCTCGCTCCCCAGGCGTCTGTACAGCCGGGGCTGCCCTGCCCCAGGGGCAAAACCCGGCGCTTGCCCTTGTTAAACTCCATAGGGCTGGTGATTGCCCAGCTCTGCGGTGTGTCCAGACCCCTCTGCAGGGCCTCTCTGCCCCCAGGAGCACCAACAGCTCCCCCCAGCTTTGTGCCATCAGCAAAGTTCATTAGTGTTCCCTCCAGTCCTGCATCTAAGTCATTAACAAAGAGATTAAAGAGTACCAGCCCCAAGACGGATCCCAGTGGAACCCAGCTAGTGACTGGCCGCCAGCCCGATGTAACCCCATGTACTCTGACCCTCTGAGCCCGACCCATCAGCCTGTTGCCCACCCCCTGCACGACATGTTTACCCAGCTTGTGCTGGGCATTTTGTCCAGGAGGAGACTCTGAGAGACCGTATCGAAAGCTTTACTGAAATCCAAAAAGATCGCATCGATTGGCTTCCCATTTTCACATGGAAGTGAAATATTTGAGTTCAGGACTTCATCTCCTGATTTTGCCTCCTCTTATATTCTGATCTTTTTTTCATTTGCATAGTGTTACATTGACTTTTAGTTTTCAACTAATGTCTGTTTTCTTGGACAGTAATTACAATTTTTAAGACTCAAACAACTGATGGGAGTTGGACAAAATGATTCCATCGTGCATTGTGATACATCTGTCTTGACGGAAAAATCAGTGGCCTCTTGGCATCTAAATGACTGATTTTACACCCGCTGGACCCTGATTATTCATGGTGGCAGTGAGTTTATGAGGTGGTGGATGAATGGATCCTATAGAAGCCATTAGCTTTAATAACAGGGAACTTCTGCAACAAAGGCATATGCTAGTAAAATCAATTACTGTTCTCATAAAACATGTTAGCGGCTAACTTGTATAACCTTGTAGACTGAATGTGTGTTGATGGGATCTTATTAAGATTCATTGTTTGTAATTCACAGAGCAGCTGTTCCTACAAGTAAAGTATGTTTAATGGAGCTCAGGTGAAGCAAGAAAAAAAATAATTTTGAATTCCAGGATTCTGTGGTTCCTCATTATATTATTTGCTGTGAAAAAGTAGAGTCACAGAATCGTTTAGGTTGGAAAAGACCCTTAAGATCATTGAGTCCAACCATTAGCCTAACACTGCCAAGCCCACCACTAAATTGTGTCCCTAAGCACCACGTCTACAGGTCTTTTAAACATCTCCAGGGACAGTGACTCCACCACATCCCTGGGCAGCCTGTTCCAGTGCTTAACAACCCATTCAGTGAAGAAATTTTCCCTAATATCCAATCTAAATCTCCCCTGGTGCAACTTGAGGCTGCTTCCTCTTGTCCGATCTTGTTACCTGGGAGCAGAGACCAGCCCCCCCCTCACTCCAGCCCCTCTCAGGCAGCTGCAGAGAGCGAGAAGGGCTCCCCTCAGCCCCCCCTTCTCCAGGCTAAACCCCCCCAGCCCCCTCAGCCGCCCCCCAGCACACTTGTGCTCCAGACCCTGCCCCAGCCCCGCTGCCCTTCTCTGGACACGCTCCAGTCCCTCAAGGTCTATAGAGAAAAGTACTCAACTTTAATACCACATAAATTGGGGAAGGTTATGATGAACATTATTTTAGGGTAGGAAAATGACCATGTTTATGATCATTTAAGTTTCAGCTGATCTGAATTGACCCTTTTTTATACTACAACTAAACCACTACGGTAAATTCTCACATCCTGTTCGCCCTCCACACATGCAAATTTTTAAGTTTTACTCTAGCATCTGTCTTTATTGCACGAGACATGTTAAACGCTAGTTGGCTTACAGTCTTTAGCTAGAGGGGAGAAAACTTCAAAGAAAATTGGTTTAGTAGCTTTGAAGTTGCTTGTGCTTCCATTTGGAATATTTATGCATGCGAGAGCACTGCGCCGCAAGTGATTCAAAAGACTGGAAATACTTAAGGATCCTTTCTCTCTAGGTCATCTTTAACCTCTAACTTCACAGCGCATTAGCAGGCGTGGATTTAAGCCCTGATGGAGTGCTTGCTAGAGCTGATGGAAGGCCTCCTGTTGACTCCAGTGATGCTATGGATGGTGGTCTCTGGAATAAATGTTTTAGGGATTGGATTTATTTTGTCAGTAAACGGTTCTGAACGTTTTTATCAGTCGAAGACACCTTTTAAGGTGTCTAATTAAAAAAAGAAAAGGCTACAATTCCTACTAAAGCTTGGCATGTGTTGGCATTTTATAGTTCCTTTGTTTCATGAGAGACTTAATCAAAACTGTTTGTAAACAGGAAAAGGTTAAGCCTTTAAACATTGGGATTTACAGAAATTATTTAAAGTTTACCGCTGGAAAAAGGGGTTCAGAAAAAATAAGGAGACACTGCTTTGTTGTTCGAAATTAATTACTTCTGAAATAATTAAACTTCAGTAATATTTTGATAAATATGTTGAGAAATAAATATGAAAATCTGTTCCTCTTTGAATGCCAGCATTACTGAAGTATGAGGTAGCATTATCAGCTGGCTTAATATGTTGACGTAAAATATGCGGTCTGTATGAAGTGGCAAAAATTCACAATGTGATTAGAAACCTTAACTTCCGACCTTGCCTTTGCTGGATGGCTTTAACCTCAGTGCCGTGGTGGTGCCTTTGCCTGTAATCTGCAATGTAAATCAGCGAATGTTTAAATATTCCGACTGGTGAATCATACACGCTTTTGCATTCAGTATCATTGCGAATATTAATACATAATCTTACTGGAAGCCTTTTTTCCTTGCTGGAGCGGTTTGTTTACCTTCGTATATCTCGTTGGGGAAGCATCATTGCTTTCTTACCTGAATGGCTTTCTCTTCTTCAGTCCTACTTGGCCATAGAGCTCTTCTCGTTAGAACAATCACCTCTTACACAATTTTCTTATTCCTTCTTTCACAGTTGCTTTGTTTTGCGTTAGAGCACCTCTAAGCACTCACAAAAGATGGAAGTCTGTCCTTTTGGGTTGTTCCAGGACAACAGGGTTCTGAATTATTTTTTGGACCCTAGACTACCTCATATGCTATATAACTTTGGATCACACACCTGCTTCAGCGGGCTGCTTTGAAAATGATTTATTTTCCCCCCCCTTCTTTGTATCTAGAGCATCAGATGCACACTAGGGCCAGCACAGAAGGGGGTAAGAGTGGCCAGCCAAGGGCAGAACACGTCTGCCTTCTCTGACAGCCGCCTGTGATAGTATTGGCCTGTAAAGTCAAGCTGAACCCTTGGGGCAGAGGGGAGGACACACGCTTCCAAGAGATGCATTAAGCAGACATAATGGTTCCCTGCAGTCACATGGCGGCAGATCCTATTTCTGACCTTACCCACTTACTGGGAGTTGGACTCGATGATCTGTATGGGTCCCTTCCAACTTGTGATATTCTGTGATTCATCAGTGGTGCTCAACAGACCGCTCCGTAACCCAGCCCAACACCGAAACAAAAGAAAAGCACTCTCCTCAAAATGCCTGTTGGGCTCTCCTGCATCAGCGAGGTGAGTCATCCTGGTCAGGGGTCCATCGGGAATCGGAGCTGGCACGAGGTTGGGAGCAGGACGGCGTGGCTGGAAGCCTGGGCAGGGCAGGGAGCCATTACATCTGCTGCCTGCGGAGCTGCAGCACAAACCAGCCCCAAGCGTCACCGAATAAGTCCCTTATGTCCTATCCTCAGAGGTGGTGGTGATGATTTTAGAATTTCACAGAGCTGGCAAGATAAGTATGTTTTTTCATCTCGTGATGGTGATGTGAGATTCGTGACGAACAGGAGTGTTTGTAGAGCACATAATGAGACCTGAGGAAAGGAGGAGACCAACCTTGTATCTACACACGCTCCAGAGTGAGCACCTTGACTTTGGGGTTCAGGGTCAGCTGTCTTTATCTGCCTTTGGCCAACTTCCTTGTAAAGCATTTACATTCCAGATGGCCCAGCTTAATGGGATACAAGGTCTGTTGCCCGTCTGGGGTAGTTGGTCTTGCGTCTTGGATACTCTTTGAGGAGAAATGAGTTAGATGTCGCTCCTGGAGGCTGAGGGTGGAGAATGTGGGTCTCGCTTTCTGGGTGAACCAAATTGTTCAGCAGTTCTGTAGCGAGGTGAGCACAACGAGGCTGTGCCTGGCGAGTTCTCGCAGCAGCAGCTTTTGGCACAACTGTTTTGCAAAGCTGCAGGTAACTCAAGTCACTGAGTTGATCTGAGTTAAAACAACACTGAAAAATATCAAACCAGTACCTCCCCCTAGTGTTGTTTTTTTTCTTTATGGGGCCATCTGAGACTTACTGCTCCTTAAGCCAGCAGTGCTGCTGCGATGATGATGGCTGAAGCTTCATCAGACCATGAATACAGGATCTGACCGTTAATTTTACTGCAGCAGCGTGGACTTTACCCACGGTCCAGATCTTGTTTTGTCTCTTAAACTGGCTCGGTTGTCCCTGTCTCTCTGTTCATGAGGCTCAGGAGGATGGTCTGCCTGGAAAAGATATTTTTTAACGGGTTTCTTTTTTCAGCTGGATTAGCTCTCTGGTTTTTCTCCGCAGCTGCACAGCAGGCAGGGTGGCACAGGAGCGCGGGCGGGCAGGGCAGAGGCTGCTGGAGCTGGCCCCAGGCTTAGGCAGGGTGTCTGCCAGGAACGGCCTGGGCTGACGTGGTCCTGCCATTCCTCTGACCTTGCTCGCCTCCTCCCGTCCTTGTGCTGGACCTAGCATGCACCCAAGTCTGCAGATCCATTCTGGTGTGCCTAAGCTAGCAGCGAACCATTTGCTGCTTTTTATCATGTCGAAGTACGGTTTTGTGAAGCACACGGAGCCAACATTTCTGCTTAGTGCTGCCCAGGTGGGGAGGTCCTGCTCCCAGCAGGCTGCTAATGGCATTTTATTTCAACATCAGGGCTTGCTGGAGCACTCCAGGAGCTGCTTTAACACACAGCAGCAGTAGGAAGTGTAGCAAAATGTCTGAGTGGGTCTGGGCCACGTGAATGTGTTGAAGCACTTCAGCGAAGCGCTGGTGAATACCAAAGCTTGCGCAGCAACTGGTGGCACCGCAATAGCCTGCCGTTAACTCAGCTTTTTTTTATTACTATGAGAATACCATGCTGGAGAGGGATCAAGCAGTGGATTTCACATGTGCAACAGTCTAATCCAGTATTAGATCTGGCCCATAGATGCTATTATAATGAGGGCCATGTCATCCCTTAAGTTGATTTAATGGTTGCTTGGTTCAGGGGCCCTTGCCTGGTTTTGATTTTTTTTTTTCCTAAGTGATTTTATTTTCGTTGTCATTACTGAAATTTCATCTGCAAAAAAACAATGTGATTGTTGTGAGGTGTGAGCTAGTGCTGTTCAATTTGCAGTTCTATACTGGGATTTAGTCACAGAAGTTAGTGGGAGATACAGTTTGTCCTCCTGTTCTCTGGGATTGTTCAGAACATCATTGTAGAATAAATCTGTTTTTCTTCATTGCTATTCAAATGATGTGTCCCAGACACATTGATTAATCTCTAAATGTGGTCTGCTGAGATTGAAGATAAGTACACTCATTTCTATTGTTCTAATTCTGAGCAGAGTCTGTTACAATAAACGGTGCAATATCTATTGAATTCATGCTGAAAGGTAGAACTAATGTACAGATTTGACATCGTAGCATTGTCATGTGGGGTTTTTTTTCTCTTTAGTAGACTTCCCTTTAAATCTAGAACGTGTTCTTTCATTTCTAAAAATGTCGTAAACTGGAAACTCAACATCAGCCGGTAATTCTTAAACCATACTTACAATTCCCTTTTACAGAATCTGCCTTGAAATTAGTTTTGTTGGGGCACTAAAGCCCCAGGAAATGTAGTTTTGTTTTGCCCTGACTTGCATTTTTGGTTCCACTTTTGCAGGAGTTTTTTGAGAATCCTGCTTTTCGTCCAGACGGCATGAAGCTCTATCCGACCCTAGTGATCCGTGGCACTGGGCTGTACGAACTCTGGAAGACTGGAAGATACAAGAGCTACCCCCCCAGCACGCTTGTGGATCTGGTGGCCAGAATCCTGGCCCTTGTCCCGCCGTGGACGCGTGTGTACCGTGTTCAGAGGTAATTTTCTGTGGTGGGCCTTGTATCTTGATTTATTGTACTTGGAAGGATGCTTACTTTAATTACAGCGAGGCCTGACTCAGCCTTTTCTTATTTTTCAGCCCTAATCGTTAATGCAGTAAAGATTTTTAAAACTGCTTGCTACCTATTCAGAATGGGAAAGGCCAAGGGGAATGAGAAGCTATTTAAATTGAACTGCCTGTCTAACGCACCCAGAAACTTCAAGATTTCCAGAGGCCTTGCTTTTGTTGCCAGTCAGACAAGAGCATAGGATGTGGCACACGTAGTACTTTAATGATACTGGTAGATAATTGCCTCTTGACTGTGGGTGAATTTTCCTATATTTATTGCAGGAGCAGCAAGGTGTGTCTTTTTTTTTGCTATAGAGACTTCTTTTCTTTCCCTGCGGGTGTTGCAGGGTTTTCATAAATGCACTATAGTGGTGCCATTATTTCCGGCGCTCACCTCCCAGGATGATAGATAATACTTCCATTTAGCACTGTATTTTCAGTGTGGGGTCTTCCTTGGCTTATTTTTCTTCTGTTATCTCCTTCATCTGTCTGATATTAGGAAGGGAGGCTCTAGCATACTTGCCTATTTTTGCATGTGCAGGCAATACACAGTTGGCTTCCGGCTACATGAGCTGGAAACAGTGCCGATGCCTGGCTCTCCAAGAGCGTGCAGGAGGAGAAAGTCTTGTGCATGAGACCTCACCTGCCCGGACTTCTCTAAGGCATTCAATTTTGTGCCTTAACAGAAATATGACGGAACAGGGATAAGCAGAGAAACGCGGTAGAGAAGAAAGTGGCTGAAGGCAAGAAACGCTGGGTAGCTTTGTTAAAGAAAGTATGGACTTGGGGTTATGAGCGTGGTTTCTCAAACGTCTATTTAAAAACCCATCTTGCTCAAAATGGTGTTTATTTACAATGACACAAGAAGTAATAGGGCGTTGAGGAAACCTTGCAGGGCTGGAGAGCATCACTGAAAGGGAGGGGACGCACAAGCAGGATCTGGTGGTGGTGAAGCTGGAGTGGGATGAGCTGCAGCTCAGGGAAGTTTGAGGTCAAACTCGGAGGGGGTTTTGCTGCAAACCGTGAGATCACCATGTGAAAATAGCAGAGGAGGAAAAGTTCTTAACGTCTTGGTCTATAATATGAATAAGCCACTGGTGAATGCAGCCGTGAAAAGCATTTTTTTTTTCAGGATGACTCTTCTTAGAGATGAAAGTATTAATGGAGCAGCCAGCCAAGGCTTTGGTAAGACCTTGTCTGGAATAATCCCCATCTTCAAGAAAATAAACTGCTGAAACATGTGCAGAGGAGCATGAGCCTTTTGTTTGAAGGATAGGTGTGGACATAAATGACCTCTGCAAGTCTATGAGAGAAGGACAATAACCTTCTAAGAAATAGGGACATTGATTTGGGCAGAGAATGAGGAAATAAGAAGTAGCCTTGTGTCAAATGAGGCAGGAAGCTGGGAATTGGAATTTTTGGTCAGGGCTGAGGTTCTGGAATAGCTTTCCAAAGTTACCAAAGAAGAAGAGAAGCTAAACATGAATATGGTGAAGCTTGATTAGGCTTATGAACATGATTGTGATCCAAGAGTCTGTAGTAACTGAGACACAGATTCAGCCACCAGGATTTCTTCAGCTCTTCGTTAACTGAGAAGCTGGTGGCTGTAGCTGAACTCTGAGAAGGAGGATGTGATACTGGTGAAGGCGGCAAAACACGGCTTAGAGGAAATATCTACTCGATATTCATTCCCCCAGGTTTTTCACTTGTAGGAGCATTATTAAAGGCAAAGCTCCTATCTTTCTCCCTGCATGTCTCCTTCCTCGTCGATTCCACTGTTAGAGGCGCAATGGCCCGTTCGGTCGTGATGCTGTCACCATAGCATCGTATCTAAAAAGAACAGGTTTATTCTTAGAGGGCGACATGAGTTTGCAGCCTAGCAGGTGGTCTCCTAAGGACCACAGACCTGGAAAAGTCTTTGCTTGGTGTGCTGATTTGCCTGAGCTTGACTATGATTTCTTCTGTCAACAGCAGCAGCCTCCATCCAGCTGTCATGCGGTTGTCAGTTATTATATTCCAGAGGAATAGCTGTTTTCTTACTGCCTGCCTCATGTTATCTGGAACTTGTTCCTGGTGATTACAGATTTTTACACCTCCAATGCAAAGTCCAAAAGCTATTACTTTGATCTAAATTGCTTTCAGGGCCATTGTGTGATTCTCTAACAGAATAACGAACAAAGCCAGATTTCTAAAAACATTTGTGGCCTGTTCCCGACACCGCTTCACTGAGGACAGCAACTTTTCCCCCATTCTCCATTGTTGCCCCAGGTCCTTTCCATCTCCTTCCAGCCTGCTGCCACAAGTCCTCCATCCTTCACATCCTTCATTAGAGCATTTCAAGCTCTATTTCCACAGTCCTTTCAGCCCCAGCTTGTGCCCTGATGGCAGCTTGTCCCGAGCTCTCCACGTACTGACCAGCTGGTTGGTACGTGCGTTCGGGTTTTCTAGCAAACACCGCCGTAAGACGACTGAGCTGTCTGTGCCCTTCCTTGCTAGGACCAGCACTTGGGATCTCTGTTCCCTAGTACCAGGTTTTGAGGAGCCATAAGGGAGTCAATGTTTTTGTAGCCCCTCACGTGCTCAAAATAATAAGTTTAATGATTTGGGTGAGCATGGGAGAGGTGTCACTGACAAAACGCTGTAGAAGTCTTTCTGCTTCAGGAAACCAGGTTAAATATGTTTTTTTTAAAAAAAAAAAAAATAAAAAAGAGATGCTGTTGCTAATGGCTGGCTGGAGGAGAATATATCTTCCAGGGTGTTTTGTAACTGTCAGAGATGCTCAATACTGTATTTATCCTGAATGTTTGTGAACCTCATTATCACCGAAGTGCTCTGGTGTGTGAGAAGGTGTGAAATGACAGGAGTGTGCACAGCTTGAGACTTTTTCCTTTCGTGGATCCCGGTGTTTTATATGAATGTCATTTTCACTGTACCGATGGGGAGATGGAGGTATGAAGAAATAAAATACCTTACTCAACCGAGATCATAAAATAAGTCAGAGTTGAGAGCAGACTCAAGGTCTTTAGACTTTCACCGTGTGCTTCAATCGACCGCTTCTCAAGTGTCCTAAGTAATGCAAAATGTTTGAAAAATAAAAGATTAAATAGGCCTTGTTGAAGCTTCTGGCAAATTGCACATTAACTTTAATAAGGTCAGGATTTAATCCCCCGTATCCCTGAATTTGTTTAGCATTTTAACAAGTACTAAAGTCACTGGTACAATGCTGTCTTGTGGCTATTCAGAATAGGCAGTTAGTACACTCATGATGCACACAGGGTACTTATTTAAATACTCTACCCTAATGTGAAGTGGGAATGGAAAACCTATTTCTTGGTTGTTTTTTTTCTTAAAAAGATTATTTTTCACATTCATGTTTTAATTTTGTTTGCTCCCTAGTTGGCAGGTGAGAGAGGCTCGAGTTACTGTATGTTGTGATCTGTCTTTTATTTGCAGTACTTTATTTGCTATTTCATAGCTGACTCTGGATTTAGCTAAAGACCTGCTACTGGAAGATGTCAGGATGTTTCATCTGTGTCCCTGTAGGGAAAATACACACGGCCTGACTTTCTGGAGCTGTTCCATAATTAGAAGGAAGGCGTTTAGTTAGATTATCACTGTAGATCTAACATACCCTGATGAAAATGCCGTTCTCCTCTAGTGTGTCCTTTAGTCACAATGCGAAGTGCTCATTTCCTCTAATTGAAGCTCTTTGAAGTATGTTGTGTTGGCTCTGCAGTGTCTTATTTACTCAAAGAAATCCACTGAATAAATGAACTGGTTAGCTAATTGTATTTTGCCTCAACTTTTTGGCATGCGAGTGTAAGAGGTGAAGAATTTTTCATAGACCCTTTGGCTTTATAGAAAAAAAAAGAGCAGAGAAAACGGGAGGAAAGTAAAGCACAGGACCCTCGTTATGCTGGAGAAACTTGTGCCAAAATTGGAGTGCGATGCTGAAAAGGGAGGTGAATCCTGGAGTCTGAAGCTCTTGGTTTTGTTCTTAACAGTCAAGAAAAAACACTTTTCTTGCCCCTCTTGCCTCAGACTTCTACAAAGCCAAAGCAGCACAAGGATCGGGTCTTTAGGACCCTTGAAGACCTTTATCTTTTATACAGCTACTGCCAAAAATAGCAATTGTTAATGGGGGCCATGATGTGAATGCAAGTCCTTAAGGAACTGAATAGATCAATTAATACATTTTACGGAGGTCATCAGACAGCTGCTAGATGGTGATGACTTTCAATCACTACTGAACCAAGATGGATTAAGCTAATTACATTACCAATTCCCCGAACCATCCCATTCTCTGTATGTTTTTTGTGATAGTCTTTTCTTTCCTCTGTTGAATGCTTGCATGGATAAAGAAAAAAGGAGGAATGCTCACCAAGGAGCATTTCAGCCCTGTTTTGAGACCAACCTGTTGGACAGTGTACCAAGTATCTTTGGTGTTTGTGTAGTCCTTATTTCCCTGTGGAAAATCTGAGGGGGTTGGGATTACGCAGTCGAGCACTTGGGTGGCATGTTATCAGAGGTGCCAGGGTGGAGCTGGAGCAGGGGGAGGGAGGAGCATTTGGAATCACCCTATAGTACAGCGTTAGGTATAAGGCGAGTGTGGAGTGGGATGTGCCAATAATCCACGTCTTTCTTTTTCAGCTTGATCTGGATGCATAAATCCTCCTTTCCCTAAGGGATGGTATCCCACTTTCCTAATCTCCAGAGGGACAAACTGCTCAGGAAGGCAGTCGACAGGCCAAACCTGGTCTTGCTTTCAAATTTCGTTGTAGTACCTCCCGTGGAGAACAGAAGGAGGGAGTTCTGCCATCTGCAGACTCCTGATTTACATTCCCATAGGAAGGCCCTAGACTTTCTGGCTGGGTTTTGCTGCAAATCATTTGCTAATCATTTTTAAGCAGCTAGAGTCCCAATATAAAAATGTTGTAATTCTGATGAATTTTCCCTGATGGACATTCAACTGGGAGACTGCAGAAAGATGTGGTCTTGTTCCCAATCGCCTGTCTCCAGCAACAGATACCATGAAGAACATCTGACCTGGAGTCTTAGGCGAGGCACGGGCTTGGCTGGATGCTCCTTTTTCTTCCAGACTTCCAAGTGAAGAACTAAGAGCAAAATTACGACCCATTTCTCAGGGTTGTAAAAGCATAATTTTGTCTTCACTCTTATTACTAAAATAAAATCTGTAGCTTTTTCCCTTCATTTTTTTCCTGCTTTTAGCTGTGTTTTGTCTGGGTTATTTCTCGTTCAGCCAAAGACTTGAAACAAAGGTAATTCAGATAAGTTCTGTGGTCAGCTATTTGGGATCTTGGCTTAGGTGACTGTAATGGCGCTTTATGGTGTATTGTCCACTAATGCAGTTGTTTGAGGTTTTTGTTTTTCCTTTTACATGCAGAGATATCCCAATGCCCCTAGTCAGCTCTGGAGTGGAGCACGGGAACCTGAGAGAGCTTGCCTTGGCCAGGATGAAAGATCTTGGGACACAGGTAAGATACTTCTCAATTGGTATTGAGGGAGAGCTGCTTGATGACTTTACACAAAGCAGCAGCGAGGAAAGTGATGACCAAAAGACAGGATAAGAGCCAGGTTTACTGCTGAACTAAAATGATCTGCAAAGGTCTTTCAGAAAAATTGTAATGACTGAAAAGCACCTTGATGTTACTTCTGAAAAGCTGGGTTTGTTTGGTTGATTTTTATTTTAGCACTTTCACCTCCTTCCTGAAGGTACTTGGTAACTAGTTTGTGATATTCCATTTTTTAACAGAACGAACCCTTTAAATCAGAGAGAAGGCAGGAAGGTTTCTTTTTAATTTATGCTATTAGAATTTCTCCTTCCTTTATTTTTCCCACGCATGCACTTTCTTGACTGAACAATTGGAAGAAAAGCTCTTAGTCTGAGGCCAGAGAAATATTGTAAGAGAAGATTTCAGCACAAACAAATGAGACTTGATATTCTTGATATTTCTAAGATAAAATAAAAATACGAGCGGGGGTGGAAAGAAGGAGGGGGAGGGAGGAATTGTGTTTATATTTGAAGTCAGAAAGTGGTACGTATACCCAGTCTTGATTTTTCTCGGAAGGTCACTGTGGCAGTTGGCATGCACGGTGTCCCTCATGGTCTGCCCTGACACTGCCCACTGTTTGAACCTCCCTCCGAAACCCACTTAATAGCCACAGTTTGCCGGTCCTCCAGCAGAGTTATGCCCAGGTCCTGCCTTTCTTGGGCTGTCCGACTTCCTAGACAAAACATCACGCAAACCTCGTGCTCCTTGAGACTATTGCAAAGGGCTTCAGTTGCTTTGGTGTCCTGGTGTTCAGGCAGGGGCAGATCCTCACAACTGTTCTGTGTGTTCATTACCATTCAGCACTCCTTCTTTCTAGCTTACCTTTTCTTAAAGAGGTCTTAAGGCATTACTGCATCCAGCAATAGTAAAGTCTTCTGAAGTACAGTCTATGCCTGTAGCCCCACATCAACTTGAGCTGCTGGCCTATGTTGTTGGTATTTAATGTGGATAGTTCTCTAGGCTACATCTAGCTCTTTACTGCCTTTGCCTTCTTGCTTGGATCTTGCCGTTGCAGTGCAAAAGATCAGAAAATAAACTCCAGACTGTCTTCCTTCCAGCTGGGCTTTCCATACCGCTTAATCTCTCCTAAGCTGATGCCCTGGACTCTGTCCTTAAGTCATTCTCCCAGTCTCTCTCCAGTAGCAAGCCAGGATTTGGCAGACATCTTTGCCAGCCACAGAAGCTTCCATCCCTCCTGCTGGCCTTTCACTTCAAAACCAGGCAGGGGAGACAACCTCCATGGTGCAGCTAGGCCTTTTCAGTTGAGCTCTTTAGGGCTACATTTGAACTCTTCCCGGGGTTTGATACTAAACCACATCATTTGATCTGAACTTGATCAAGAGCAGCTGGAGAAGCAGGGATAGCTGATCGATGGCAGCCAGGGCTGAGCTGAACCATTAAAGGACTTGTCAAGCTGGCAGTCGTCGCTTTTAGAAGAACCAAATCTGTAAATATCTCTGCTGTGCAGATGATTATAGATTTTAATTTAGTGAGGCAGAAACTCTGCAGCTGGCGGAATGAGGAACCAAACAGGCTGCTTGAAATGTAAGGTACTGTTGTGTGTTTCTTGTGTCATAGGAGAAAACTATAAATATACATTTATCCTCTTGTCTCTTAGCTTGGAAAGGAGAGGAAAAGGCCAAAGCAAGGAAGAAACTTGTAGGAATCTTATATTTGCAGGCTCAGTAGCAAAGATCAACCAGCCCATCAGCTCCGACATCTGTCTTTGGGAAATGGCTTGGTGAGGAGTGTGTTTGAGGGATGGGGATCAGTCATGCCAACACTGCAACTTGTGCCTGGGGTTGTTGGAAAGAAACTTTTCTTGAGGAGCTGTGTTGGTGGGACCAGATGCTGGCCTTCGTGATTGCCCAACACGGAGAAGTGGAGGTACACAGTTGGGACATGGAATTTTAAAGCAGCATCCCAGAATACGTTGTCCTTCCTCAGTTCTGGGGTTCTTAATGAAGAGTATATCACAGAATCACAGAATCCCAGACCGGTGGGGGTTGGAAGGGCCCTCTGGAGCTCATCCCGTCCCACCCCCTGCGTGAGCAGGCACCCCCAGAGCAGGGGCACAGGGCCGCGTCCAGGCGGGGGGTGAATGTCTCCAGGGAAGGGACCCCACAGCCTCCCTGGGCAGCCTGTGCCCCTGCTCTGGCACCCGCACAGGGAAGGGGTTTGTCCTCATGTTCAGGTGGAACTTCCCGTGTTCCAGCTTGTGCCCGTGGCCCCTTGGCCTGGTGTTGGGCACCGCTGAAAAGAGCCCGGCCCCATCCCCCTGACACCCGCCCTTCAGATATTTATAAGCATTGATGAGATCCCCCCTCAGCCTTCTCTTCTCCAGGCTGAACAGACCCAGGTCTCTCAGCCTTTCCTCACGAGGGAGATGCTCCAGCCCCTGATCCCCTTGGCAGCTCTGCCCTGGCCTTGCTCCAGCAGTTCCCTGCCCTTCTTGCACTGGGGGGCCCAGAACTGGCCGCAGCCCCCCAGATGTGGCCTCAGTGGGGCAGAGCAGAGGGGGAGGAGAACCTCCCTCGCCCTGCTGCCCACACGCCTTTCCATGCACCCCAGGGCACCGCTGGCCCCTTTGGCCCCAAGGGCCCGGTGCTGGCTCAGGGTCACCTCGCTGCCCCCCAGCACCCCCAGGGCCTCTCAGCAGAGCCGCCCTCCAGCAGGTCCCCCCCAGCCTGTGCTGGTGCGGGGGGCTGTTCCTCCCCAGGGGCAGGGCCTGGCACTGGCTCTGGTTGAATTCCCTGAGGCTCCCCCGGGCCCAGCTCTCCAGCCTGGCCAGCTCTTGCTGGGTGCCAGCACAGCCTCTGGTGCATCAGCCGCCCCTCCCAGCTCGGTACCGTCAGCGAACTTGCTGAGGTTACGCTCTGTCCCATCGTCCAGGTCACTGATGGATCTATCAAACAGGTCAGGGCCCAGCACAGACCCCTGGGGAACACCGCTAGTTACGGGCCTCCAGCCAGACCCTGCCCCAGTGACCACGACCTTCTGAGTCCTGTTGTTGAGCCTTTCACTGGGCTGTTTGAGTAGCTGGGAAATTGTAAAGCAGAGAGGAGTTTGTCTGCTCTAGAATCCTGATACAACAGTGACTCTCAGTTTTACTCCCCGTCCACTCTAAAAACCAAACAAAAACCCCTGCTTTTTCTGCTCTTTGGGAGATTGTTGCTTTATACTGATAATGGAATTTAAAAGCATTCCGAGGACAGGGCATGAGGCAGACCTGTGCTTGTTCTGGGTACTCTGAGTTTCTGCGTGAATTGCATTTTCACACACTTTTTCCCCATCTAAAAGTCTGGCTTTTGGAAATACCTGGGCAGGTAGGTGCTCTTGCTGTTAGGGCAATTTTAGCCCATTGGTGGAGTTTATCTTCCTTCCCTCCAAGTACAGCAGTGCTCGTGGAATGAAGCGAGCGTTTGCAAGTCATCTGCTTTGGGTAAAAGTATCGTGGCTGCACTTCTGGTTAAGCCTAGCACTGAACTTCCCAATAAACCCGCTAAGACGTGAATGCGCGCAGTCCCTCGCGGTAGGAGTGCTTGTGCTATCAGAACTGTTATCTTATGTGAATGGGTGCCAAATTACTCCATTTTCATTAGCTTTGCTGAGAAGCACAAAAGTTAATGCAAGCTATAACCCGTCTCTCAGGCACTGAGCTTGGAACCTAGTCTCTAAGGTTCCAGAATTCTAAGGGAGGGAAGATTTCTTTTGGCTGTCTTCTGTTTTCTCCATCACTGGTCCCAAGCCTCAGTGATGCTCTGTGGATGCCAGATCAGTGTTAGATTTGCTCTCCGATATTTGGGTAGGACTTCTGCAACAGCTTTCATGTGATGGTTTAAAAGCAAGAAAAAGGTTGCTGAGATTAAAAACCTGGCTATTTAAGCACTCTCTGGTGCCTCAGCGTAGATTTTGCTGATGTTAGGCCTTCCCAATGTAGGGTAAAAATGGATTATGGCAAAGTGTCTTTTTTTTCTCTGTTATTCTTTCACGTATGTTGACTTTGCCTCCAGACCCTGCTGTTTGTGAATCAAAGGCTACATTTCCTCATGAGCCATAATGGTTGCTTAGTGAATTGATTTTTGCCAGCATGTCTTTCCATTTAGCACTAAGACCTCTTTCTGAGGTGTATTAGGTATGGATGGGTGAGCATTTTTATTTTGAAGTCTACCCATTTGAAATTCATCCTTGCAACTTCATGCTATTTCAGCTTAGTTTTGAACCCAATAGGTGGCCGGAAGTCGTGTGTTTCAGAGCTTAATGTTTTTCTCCCATGTAATTTTTGTTTTCCTCCCTTTCTTTTCCTAGTGTCGTGATGTAAGGACAAGAGAGGTTGGAATTCAAGAAATCCACCATAAAGTGAGACCGTACCAGGTAAAATTTATCTTTTTTTCTAGGAGCTTGTTTCAGACACAATTTGTTACCTGTGTTTGGTGCGGAGGCGTTGGGACCCATTTGTTGCACGTCCAATCCTGCGGTTTGCCTTTGTAGCTGGATGCAATTTTCCATTTATTTTCACAGCAGCTTTGGATGTCTCTTATTTGAGCATAGTCAGTCACATGTTGAAATATATGGACCGCCGTGTTCAATAAACTGACTACAGCCAGCTGTTATTTTGGTATTTGCGCTGTAATAACAAAAAAGCAGCTCTTTCTTACTGCTTCTCACCCTTCCCTTTTCTCCATCCTCATTACACATTTGGATTTAGAAAATACCAAAACCACAGGGTGTGTGTGCTGAACGGGAACGAATATTTAGCAAGATGAATTTACAGCCTTTTTTTGTGAACGTGCATGTTTATATTGGCGAACAGTATATGTATAAATACACTTCTGCCCATGTATATATGTATTTATATGTGAGAAGATCCAGTCAGTGTATGACACTTATGTTGCTTTTTACCTTCCTAAAATAGTCCACAAAAAGATTGCTATGCTTATTTTATAGAAAGCAGAATGTTCACTGCTGAACTTCAAGCATCCAATTTAGGACACTAATCCTCCAGCTGGCTGGAGTTACAAGGAGGATCTGTCCTTCCAGAAGGCTGTCAGGAGGTCCGTGGCCATGTACGGCACCCCGGCAGATGAGCTTCCTAAGATCACACAGGGTTGGGTCCCTCTCAGTAGGCATGTATGCTCGGGCTAGTAAATCATACCCTGGAAGTATTCTCTTCCTCCTCCTTTGTGGACATTAAAGAAGGACTTGAAATGAATTGTAGAGTTTGTCCAACATATACCTCCTTTATTTTCAGACAATAGTTCTTTGTGCCAGGCAGAAGATACTGCTACCCCCAGGCAGGCAGCTGAATCAGCGTGGCACTTACCTCCTCCTCTTCTGTGCAATGGGCACGTACCCACTTTCTAAATGTCAGCCACCGAACTGGGGTTAGGCTTTCTAGGCGTCAGCACAGGAAGAGATTCCTAACAGAGGTCCTCTCAGCTGTGCTTTGGAAGCTCCACTGATTGTTTAGGCTTCAAAGAGGCTGTGAGTTTGGTGCCAGAAGTGAAGTAGCATGAATATTCTCTGAGTTTGGCATCTGAAAGATGTTCTCACTGTGCAAATCAGAGATTACTGGGAGCCATATTCTGGTTTTCTCCAGCTATTACGTGTGTTCAGATGGAGCGCGATACTTCCCATCTTGCATAACAGAAATCCACTATGGAAATGTATAACCATCCCAGATTATCTTGCTCTTGCCAGACTTCTGCAAGAACTGAGGCTGTACGGACTCGTTTGTACCTGGGCCATGCAGCCTTTGTGCTCTGCTCCCATTGTCTGATCCGTGGTCATTTCACGAAATATCTTCCAAAGACGGCTGTTGTCAGCAGTGCTAATCTAATTTAAATTTTAAATTTCTTGAGTAGTTAGCAAATAGCTTATCACAGGGTTTTCAAAGCAACGTTATGTTGAAAATTCCCTTTGTTAAACTCATCTGTCTGAGTGGCAGGAGGATGTCATTATGTAGTCTTAGCAAAATTTATCATGACAGCAAGCAAGAGAAATATTCTGAAGATGGTATAATTTTTCATGCGCTTTAGACTAATGACAAGGTATGATGTGTTTCTTGGCTTCATAAGTAAACAACACATCCTCTCGATAAGAGAGGCTATCATGTCGGATCTAAAATAAATTAATCGCTTGCTGTAATTAGGTACACTTCATGCAGCTTCTTTCTGTTAAGGATCGGTAGGCAGTGGTGTGTCTGCTCTTAAAAGTTTTTTTTTTTTTTAAATGAATTGGAATTAGATTACTTGCCCATAGCTGGTTTTGTACAGAGCCGTCTCTAAGCTGCCTTTTCAATTAGTGGCATTTCTCCGTAGCAGCAGAAGGTATTCGCTCCCTCTCAGAAGGGTTAAGGCTACATAGTGCTACGTAATAGCCTTAAAAATGCTCTAGTGAATTGTTGCTGTAAAGAGATGTTGGACTGACAGTTTTTGAAAGAGAAGGGGCAATGACAGCTCTGTTACAGATATGAACGTACATTAGTGTTGAATCAGAAAGCGTAAGACGTAGAAGCTGCTCTTCCTCCAAAGCTTGGGCGTTTGTATCAAGCTAATGATCTTAGTATAGAGCCTTAGTAGGAATAAGGCACATTTTTAAGCTGAGAGTAGCTGCTTTAGGTCAAGAATGTAGTCCGCAACTGGGTTTTGCCTTTGTCAAAATAAGTTTAAAACAGGCGGTGCCAGATATTTAATAGGATTGCATACTGAAATGGTGATCCACCCTGATGGATCTTACTCTTACCCAGCACACAGGGTGGTTTACGGACAAGGGACTGACGCTGGGAACTGCAGCATGCTGCCATGCATCGCTGCATACCGATCGGCCAGGAGGTGGCTTTGGCCTCGTTTGGACCAGTATCGCAGAAGGAAAAGGCTTTCTATGTCTTATGAGTCCCTGAAAACCCTTTGAGGGGATTTATGTATCCGAGGACCCTCTGTGCCCAGGGAAGTGGGCACAATCCAATAGGGACTTTTCTGAGCATATCAACGCATCTGGTGCGTGCGCACGATGCACACAATGTAAAGCCTCCTGGGGAAGGTTCCTGTAGGCTTACTTCATTTCTGTCTACATGTGGCTCTCAGGCTGGAGGTGAGCATAACAGGGCATCTAGTCCCTACCGGAGGGCAAGCAACGGAGCCACGTTTTCTACTTGTTTTGTTTTGCCCTTGGGAGAAACCAGGAGTTCTCCAATCTTGCCATTTCGAACTCTTAGTATAGCAGTGACTAATAATATTTTCTGCTTTTTTATAAATTAGCAGTAAGCTTTAACCTAACTGCTTTTCCACATATGGAATTTAACTGCAGAACCTGGGTATTTTAAGAGTCTCGTACTCTTTTATTTTCCAGTACATTTCCATTTTCCTAGTGGTGTTACGTACCCAATGGTAGATCTGGATCAGTGTGTGTCAGCCGTCGTGACAGACAAGCGGAGTGGGGTTGTGCTCTTGGACAATTTGGCACATCGGCAGACATCTGTCTGGGCGCTTACCCCGTGAGCCGTACGTCAGTGTTGAAATGAGCCTTGCTTCTGTAGTCAGTAAGGGATTTAATTGTGAGCTGTGTTCACCCAGGCTTCGTCATGGAGCAGAGCAGGCAGGCGACAGAATCCCTTATGGCTTTTCTGTAAACAAATCTTTAATTCATGGATTTCTGGGTGTTAGAGGATTTGCAAAAAAAAAACCCTGAAGTCCTGTGCTTTAGTCTTCATAGAAGTACTAGGAAGAGCATGGCAAGGTATGCACAGGGGTCAGTCCTATACTGTACTGCTGGGATGTAAAGGTTGGAAACACGAGGGCATCTGCTGACACTTGCCATTCACGTTTGAATTCCTAAAGTTAAAGGAGTCTCTCAAAATGATGGCAGGTGTATCTACGTGGTGGTTTTATTTCAGATCAGGGGTGTGCTTGTGCAGCAAATCCTCCCATGGTTCCCCGCTTGGAAAGCATCAGGAAGCACAGAAACCTGGTTTCTTTCACATTAATTTAGAAAGTGCCTTAATTAATTAAGAATAATTTGGGAGCACACCTAAGGTATGCCAGCTGGTAGTAGGTGCCTAGTTCATGGGGTGAGACTGGGACTAGTCCATACTGTAAACCTCCCAACATATATTTTGTCATCAGGCTCTCAATATTGCGAACTATTGCTGCCGCTCCTCCGTGGAGCCAGACAATTTGGGAAGTAATTTTGACCTGCTCAGCAGCTGGTTGTTACAGGTGGGCAAGGGAGGCCCTACAGCAAGGATGGGCAGCTATTCCAGCTCTACCATATCAATTGAAAACACAAACAGTGACTCATTTTGTCACCAAAGGTGTGACATTATCATCATCGACTACGGGTTACATCGAGTAAACTCGGTGCTACCTCCGCTGAATAGAAACACAGCTACCGTTATGTGAGGTTGGATCAGATCTTCTGTTGCCATGAGGAAGTCTTGTCTTGGGTCCTGGGGCTGCTACTTGGTGATGGTAGGTCAGGACTCTCTGAAAAGGAAGTTTTTTCTTCATCCTGCTCTCTTATCCACTAGTTACTCCTTATAGCTTCTAGGTGCTCTGCAGAAGTGATTTCTTCCACACAAGCGTGGTCTTTATTGTATTCTCCACAGCCAGGCAACTTTCACTTCACTTTTCCCTTCCACTTATTGTGATCTTCAGAGCTGCCTGTGTCTAGATTGTTATAAAAAATTGGATTTGAGGCAAGTAATATGTTGTCTCTGGTCAGTTCTTAGGGTACTTGTCTGGATGGTTTTGGTGTCTTCAGTACTATTTGAATGAGTGAGAAAATACATCCTGCTGATTCTGTAAGCCACACTTGCCCAACACCAACTCTTTCAGATCCACTGCTGTTGCGCTACACAGTTTGCTCAGGTAGATCCTGTGTGGTGCTGGAAAGAACTAATAGGTAATTAGTGAAAGAGTTGACTGCTCTGTGTCCAGAGAGGGGCAGCGGAGCTGGGGCAGGGTCTGGAGCACAAGTGTGCTGGGGGGTGGCTGAGGGGGCTGGGGGGTTTAGCCTGGAGAAGGGGGGGCTGAGGGGAGCCCTTCTCGCTCTCTGCAGCTGCCTGAGAGGGGCTGGAGTGAGGGGGGGGCTGGTCTCTGCTCCCAAGTCACCAGGGACAGGACGAGAGGAACCGGCCCCAGGCTGCGTCAGGGGAGGTTTAGGTTGGATGTGAGGGAAAATGCCTTCCCTGCCAGAGGGGTCAGGCCCTGGCACAGGCTGCCCAGAGAGGTGGGGGAGTCACCGTCCCTGGGGGGGTTCAAACACCGTGCAGCCGTGGCACTTGGGGCCATGGTTTAGGAGGCCTGGGGGTGTTGGGTTGGCAGTTGGACTCGATGATCTTAAAGGTCTTTTCCAACTTTAATAATTCTATGGTCTGTAGACATCTCAAGCCATTTCTTCTGCAAAGCAGTGGAGACATGGACCTAAACGCAGGTTTAGTGAAGTCAGATGCAAAACCACTCATTCTACATTAGCAAGTTTGTAACTGGAGCTGAACTTCAATTAGAGCACGTACCCTTGGTTAATGTAAGAGTTGCTGCCCCCATTGATTTTGCAGTGGGTGTGAAACTCAAGTAACTCAAGAAATGTAGGTTTTAGGTTTCTGACTTACAAACAGGTAACTGCGTGAGTTACCAGCCCCTCTTGAAAGCTTGTGAATAGGGACAGAAGACTAGTTCCGTCCCATTGGCAAATATATTTCTATTAAAGTATTCACATATTTTATATTTAATATGACTGCAGTAGCAGCAGTTCTTATCCACTACTGCTAAAATCCATCTAGAATTAAATTGGCCTTTAAGAAAGCACTTCATGTTTTCTCTGAATCATAATAGTTTATGGATCCATGAAATTGGTTTTGGTCTGTTCAACATGTTGCTTAAATATTTTTAAAGAAGTTTTCCTTTTGTCTTTTCTGCTTTGTATTCATTATCGCTTCTTCTCTCTGACCAGATTGAATTAGTTAGAAGGGATTATGTGGCTAATGGTGGCTGGGAGACCTTCCTGTCCTATGAAGATCCAGAGCAGGATATTCTCGTTGGGCTTCTACGGCTGCGGAAGTGTTCAGAGGAATCATTCAGACCTGAGCTGAAAGGAGGCGTTTCCATTGTCCGGGAGCTGCATGTGTATGGGAGTGTGGTCCCTGTGAGCAGTCGGGATCCTTCAAAATTTCAGCACCAGGTACTCTAAGCCGTCTTTATTCTTCATCTGTGCCTGTTTCTTGCACCCTCCTCCCCTCTCCCCAGTGTAATTGGAGAAGAACGTTACTAAATATGTGAGATTCATTCAGTTGCTTTGAATTATAGTCCGCTGCAATAGAAACAGAACTGAATTTGAGCCCCTTCTTGTGTTTCACCTACTGAAATCATGCTGCTTCTGAGTTTTTGCTAGTCATGTTTAGGCAATTGCAACTGCTCTGAGATAAAAAAAGCATGCCTGAATGCTCTCAGCGTTACTTCATACCCACACAGTATGAGCTGGATGGTAATTTGGCTTTCGAGTGCTAAGCATCTTTGGTTCTGAAGCATCTTTCCTTTGATATCCTGTACGGTACGTCAGACTTCACTGCAAACCAACTAAAAATGAAACAAAGGCGATACATCCATTGTGTCTTTTTATTTCCTTCTAAAATTGATCCTGTTCGATAGATGAGTTTCACTTCTGAAATCTGAAATAATTATATATGGGAGGTGAGATTTTCTTTGGTACTACCCAGTTTTCTGTCAAAGGAACATTTATTGAATACATCTTCCTACCAAAACAAGAAATCCAACTTTGGTTGAGATGCATAATCACTTTAAGTGATGTGGTGAGACTCCCAAGTAAAGTCTCTCCGTTGGGGCTGACAGCTTTTTGCTTCAGACACACTTGTGAGGCTGTTTCATATATATCTTAAAGCATGTGAAGAATAGAGCGGAGAGCTGTGTTTCTAATTCTTTGCAGCAACTCGTATGAATATGGCACATTATCCTTCTGCTGCATGTAACATGCTGTGGCTTGCAACAAGCAAAAATGTGAATTAAATTTTGCCCCGGTAGGTTTCAGACCTTCAGACTGAGCTTTTAAAAAAGCAATCAGTTTGTCTTCTTTGCCAGAAGGGCTCAGGGCTGATGGTTTAAATTAACTTCCCTGTATTTATTAATCTTTCCCTAAGTATATGCATTAAGATGCAGTTTTGCTAGATGCTGATGATGTGTGACCATAAAGCAGTGGCTGGGGGCGGGGGGGGGGGGGGAAGAAGCAAAAAAAAGTGGATGTTTCTGCTATAAAATAGTTAACACTTTAAAATTTAGAAAGCAAAAAGTGGTCATCTTAAGTATTTGAAAAAAAATAAATGAGAGAGAGAGGGAGAGAAAATCAATTGAAAGTAGCCTACTACAAACATTAAAATAGGCTGCAAATTGAAATTTCATGGCATATGACGCACTCATGTTCGTTCAGAATAGTCAATGTTCAAGAGGTTAATCAGAAAGTGTTCTTCACAGTTGTGGGGGCAATTTCTGATTAGAAGGACATTTTAGAGTAAAGATTTCTGTGTGTTATTTAAAAATGCCTCTAAGTGTTAAATGTTTTTTTGAATTAAATCACATCTGCTTCAGTGTGGCCACAGCCCAATTCTCTAAGTCTTGTCAGGAGACAAATGAAGGAAGAGCTGAGTATAATTCCTGCATCCTAATGTTGGGAGTGAATTAATCCAATCAATTATTCCCAGATATATAGGACAACAAAGTTGTTAAATAGAGTGGAAAGGCTCTTCCCTTATTTTGAAGCATTATTGTGATTCCAGTAGCACTCCTGCTGTGCAAGATTTCCAAATGTAAATAGAGGCATGGATCAGGTCCAGAATATTAACATGTTCTTCTGCAATTCTTTTTGATTTGGCATCTCCTATGTCACAAGCTGAGCTTAGAGCAGTACAGAGCTTAAGCCCAGCCTAGTCTGCAAGGGTCATGCAGCGGTTTGATGCAGCCTTTGCGTGTAGTCCCGACAAGCCCTGTGGTCGCTGTGTGCCTCAGTTCTTCATCCTGAAATGAGCACGGTAACAGCTCCTGACTGCCCAGATGTGGACAGGCTGGAAGGGGTCCAGAGAAGGGCCACCAAGCTGATCAAAGGATTGTGAAGCTGCCATATGAGGATAGGCTGGGAGAGCTGGGTTTGTTCAGCCTTGAGAAAAGGAGGCTCAGAGGGGATCTCATCACCACGTACCAGTACTTAAGGGGCAGCTACAAAGAAGATGGAGGCTCCCTTTTTACACAGAGTCCCATGGAGAGGACAAGGAGGGATGGACACAAATTGCTCTTGGGGAGATTCCGATTGGACACAAGAGGGAAATTTTTCACAGTGAGGACAGTCACCATTGGAATAATCTCCCCAGGGAAGGGGTTGACTCGGCCACGCTGGACACTTTCGAGAATCAGCTGGGCAGGGTGCTGGGCCGACTTGTCTAGGCTGGGCTCCTCCTAGAAAGGTTGGACTAGATGATCCCTGAGGTCCCTTCCAGCCTGGGATTCTGTCATTCTGTGACTCCCAGAGGGGTTGTGGAGATAAAGATTGTGAGGGGCAAAGGCAAGATGTCTATCAGAAACATGAACAGCAGCAGGGGTCTCTGGATCTGTAGTGTCTGGCCACCTCTGTTTCAGCTGATGTCCCCGGTCAGAATGGCACTGGAATCCTTCTGCAGTTTGACAGTGTAGGCAGTTGCATCTGGCGTTTGTGCTCTGGCTTTGTTTAATTCGCCTGCACAAAGCCGGGTCTAGTAAGGTAGACGTCAAGATGGGCGATTGTTGTTCAGGATCGGTTATCTCAGCAGGATAGACTTGTTCAGCGCCAGGAATTACAGGATGCATACCGAGTTGACTTACCATCAATGGATTTAACTTCGTTGTGTTCCTGCCACTGAGAAGCAGTCAGACACTAGAATTTCACGATCAGAAAAGAACCTTGCGAAAGCTCCACTGTAAAGCTTAGTGTCGGTACACCTCTCCTGCGGTACTCTTTTCAAGCCCTCTCCTGCAGTAAGGTTTTCATCATTCCTGTGCCAAAAATATGACTCTCTTGGAACTGTACTGATGCTTACATTCTGACCTTGCTTATGCTTTCTATTTTTACAGAACTTACCTTTTCTTCCTGTTATTTCTCCCATTATAGGGATTTGGTATGTTACTAATGGAGGAGGCAGAAAGAATAGCCAAGGAGGAGCACGGGTCATGGAAAATTGCTGTAATTTCAGGTACCTTTGCTTTATCCCTTTTTTTAAAATAGATATATCTTAATCTGAAAATAAACCCTGTGCAGCCAATGCCACCGCTGTGAACATTCATCGTATTAGGTAGAAAATGAGCTTCAGCAGATGCTTCTTCGTGATGGAGTCAAATTCCATCATAGCTTTATCCAGACAATACTAGGATTGTGAGCAGCATACCGGAGGACACGCTGCGGGGAACCATCCTGCTCTCAGTGCCCGAGGAGACAGACTGCGTGAGCATGGGTGTCTTCCTCCTCCAAACGCTATTTCCGACCTCGCTGATTTGGCCCCATCGCAGGTTGTTATTGTCAAGGGCTGCTTTCCAGAGCTTACGAGGATAGAAAATTGCCGGCCTCCATTTTAGAGTCTTTCTGCAAGTACCGTCATTAGGGTGGGCAGATGTGCTTTTAGGATACATTAAGCATTATCATGAAGGGAGCTATATAAGAAAGAGCTGCAGCCCTTTCTCCTTTTTCATTTTCAAGGCATTGTGACTAAGAAGAGCGGCATCAGAGTTCATTGTGCATGTGTGAAACCAAGGTCGGGACTGCCTTTGTGCCTTAATTTATCTTATATTAGCAGTTGTGGTAGCTATAGAAAGCTTTTACAGTCGTATAGTTTATACAACTGGGGGTGCTGGCAAATTGTATGGGAAGAAAAACTCTTGTTGGTGTAAGATTCGTGTATGCTGGGGGACAGAATAGTTACAGACCTTTAAAAAATAAAACAATATTCTTCTGCCACCCCACCGAAAAGCCCCAAAAAAGCAAGAAACCAAAACTTTGATCCAAGCTGCTGAGTGCTGAAATGACAAGCCTCTCTGTGCCTTTCCAGCTGTGTAACATCCCTGGAGGTTGAAAAACCGAAGTGCGCTGTCTTGACAAGTACTTGTGACAAGGGCCAGAGTGTGAGGACAGCGTGCAGGCAGATGCTTAAAGATAATTAATTCTGTATTCACTGGATTCCCTATTTCTTGTTTGCTTAAGACATATGACCATCCTGTTTCTCTATTGCTGCTGCGTGGGTGTCACTTTGAACTGGGAATTTCATACGGTTAGGAAATGTCCATATCACGTCGCTCCTCAGGCAGAAGAGAGGCGAAAGTGAAAATGGTTTCGTTTGGTTTTGCTAATGGTGCCTTGGCTTGGGGTGTGTGGAGAGAGGAAATCACGGTTCCTTTGTGCTGAGGAACACTTCTTTTGACCAGAACAGAAAACATGCAGCAATTACTAAAAAGATCATTTGTGAACATTCACGTTGCTAATTTTAGCTGTATTTTAGCAATGCAATGTGAAGAATATATTCTTTGCATCGAGATCCAGTGCAAGAAGTCTTGTTTTGCTGCATACAGAGTTTGTGGCATCTTACTAAGACCTTGCCTGGCGACTTTTAAATCCCCCCCTGCTCCCCGAGTGCGAAGTACAATATGGTACAATTTGTCTTTGAATACAGAACGCTACGGCATCTGCAAAGGCCACAAGTTTTCCAGCTGTTTCCTTGGAGATGTTACCGCTTGAATTTCTGTTCTCCTGTAGGTTTATCTGAAATAAAAACATAGCCAGAAGTTCTTTCTCCATTGGAGGATGAACTTGGTTTTGCTAATTTTGTTTTCAAAATAGATTTTTTCAATCTGGGAACCCACTGCAAGGTTAGGTCTCCAACATATTGCAAAATTTTGTCTGTTTTCTAGAGAGAAGCGTGTAAGGGAGATCTGCTTTGAAGATGTCTCTCACAGGACTCTATCTCATTAGTACAGCATGTTTTTATTAATGCTTTGTTGCAGTGTTTCATTTAACAGTGTCCTTTCTTCAACAGTATTTTCCAGTCTTGCACTTAACGGCTACATCAGTATTAGTCAACTAAATGGTGCCAGAACACACAGACTGCCACTTCAGGGAATGGTCCCTGATGCACGCACTCGCTGGGGAGCTGCGTGGGGCAGTGCTAGTCCGTCAGGGCTGAAACCTTCTCAGGGCTCCTGCTAGCACAGTAACAGAGTGGGTGGTTGAATTTCTATACTCTAACAATTTTTAGGGAAGTTATGTCTAAGTAGCAAACTCCCTCTTTGATTTCTTCAAAAAGAAGCACATGATTTTTGAGGTAGGACAGCATATAGGGTTTTCATTATTGGCTAAAGGTTCGGTCTTATCTCTAAGATCAAGTTCAGCTCAAACTAGAAATTAGCAGCTCTGGTTAGAAATTAGCAGCAGTCGTCGTGGGAAGGGGGTTGGACTAGATGATCTTTAAAGCTCTCTTCCAACCCAAACCATTCAATGATTCTATGGTCATCTGTGACTGTTCCCTACCCTGGCTTTGAGTAGGGGTGTTTCACACTGATTGGTTTAGGACAGCCCGTTTCCTAGGGACCCCGAACAATTGGGTGCCCCCTGGTATCCTGCTGTGTGCCAGAGCCTTGCTTTAGAATCACAGGATCATACAATTGTTTAGGTTGGAAAATACCTTTCAGATCAAGTCCAACAGTCAACCTACCACTACCAAGTCCATCACTAAACCATATCCCTAAGCATCACGTCTACATGTCTTTTAAATACCTCCAGGGAAGGTGACTCAACCATTTCCCTGGGCAGCCTGTGCCAGTGCTTAACCCATTCAGTGAAAATATATTTTCCCTCACATCCAACCTAACCCTGCCCTGACGCAGCCTGGGGCCGGTTCCTCTCGTCCTGTCCCTGGTGACTTGGGAGCAGAGACCAGCCCCCCCCTCACTCCAGCCCCTCTCAGGCAGCTGCAGAGAGCGAGAAGGGCTCCCCTCAGCCCCCTCTTCTCCAGGCTAAACCCCCCCAGCCCCCTCAGCCGCCCCCCAGCACACTTGTGCTCCAGACCCTGCCCCAGCCCCGCTGCCCTTCTCTGGACACGCTCCAGCCCCTCAGGGCCCTTCTTGTCCCGAGGGGCCCAAACCTGAGCCCAGCATTCGAGGTGGGGCCTCCCCAGGGCCGAGCACAGGGGCCCCATCCCTGCCCGGCCCCTGCTGGCCACACCAGTGCTGACACAAGCCCGGGGGCTGGTGGCCTCCTTGGCCACCCGGGCACTGCTGGCTCATGCCCAGCCGGCTGTCAGCCAGCACCCCCAGGGCCTTCTCCGCCGGGCACTTCCCAGCCCCTCTGCCCCAGGCTGGGAGCATTGCCTGGGGTTGGTGTGACCCAAGGGCAGGACCCGGCACTTGGCCTTGTGAAACCTCATCCAGTTGGCCTTGGCCCATCGATCCAGCCTGCCCAGATCCCTCTGCAGAGCCTTCTGTCTATTAAAGACCGAGGCAAAGAAAGCATTAAGTACCTCAGCCTCTTCCTCATCCTCAGCCACTTGCTTCCCGCCACATCCAATAAAGGATGGAGATTGTCCTTAGGCCTCCTTTTGTTGATAATGCTTTTATAGAAGCATTTTTTTATTGTCTTTTATGGCAGGAGCCAGACTAAGTTCTAGTTGGGCTTTGGCCCTTCTAATTTTCTCCCTGCATAACCTCATGACATCCTTGCAGTCCTCCTGACTTGCCTGCTCCTTCTTCCGAAGGTCATAAACTCTCCTTTTTTTCCTGAGTTCCAGCCCAAGCTCTCTTTTCAGCCAGGCTGGTTTTCTTCCCCACTGGCTCGTCTTTCGGCACATGGGGACGGCCGGCTCCTGCACCTTTATGATTTTCAAACCCTTGATGAATTTTCTTTGCATTGTAGTTTACTTGAGGACATTTCTGTCTCCCCAGACAAGAGGCCAGGCATCCACCTCTGGCTTATGCAGCTGGTGGCAGGGGGACTCACCCTGTAGGGAATGAATTTTGGGAACTAGGTAAGTCTGGAGGAGTCCAGGAGTCTCTGGCTGACGATTTGCCACAGCCTTGGATTGAACCGTGGCTTGAAGTTGGTCTGGAAATGCATTTAACCTAAGACAGATTAAGGTAAATTCAGATGGAAGTATGTATGTACAACCTCTAAAACAGGCGATACAGTTACAAATGGTTATGAAAAACAGGAAAGAAAGAAAAAAAAACACCATATGAGTCATCTGCTGTTAGTGAGGTTACATTAGAAACACCTCTCTCCAGTTTGCTGTCCAGCTGATTTGCTGCCCACCCTGATCAAGGTAGTATTCAACATTTCCTGCCATCTCAGGCTGTGTCCATTAGAGCATCACTCGTTAGAAACCTCTTTCCTCCATGGCAGAGCATGGTAGCTGCCAGAGCCAATTCTCCTTTTGTCCAGGCTCCCTGGAGGACTTCAGACATCTTCCCCCCTCTGCCTCTGCTTGCTTCCTTCCCACATATAAACTAGTCAATACTCTTAATTAAACGTTATTTCACTGCCTTGCAAATGCAGGTGTCCCCTTCGTTAGGTCAGGTGTAATGTCTTGTACTTGCCTGTTTCTGGCTTCGAGGAGGGCTAAAAATCCTTCCCCCTCAGCAGTGAGTCAGTGGCATATTTCAGGGTAAAGTGTCCGCGTTTTCACATTCTCTGTCAGGCAGTACTGTAAAATCACTTCATACAAACATGTAAATGGGAAACAAGTGAGTAATTCATGATTGCCTCCTGATTAATATCAGTAGGACCGTAATAATCAGTTTGGGGTGACTGATCCCAACATCTTTCTCCTAAGCGTGCTGCAGCAGCCAGGAATCCACAATCGCAAGGCTGTGAATAGAAATTAAACTAATACCACCTGTTTTCTGTAGTCTCCACGAGAGATAAAATCGTTCATTATAGTCGGTGACTCATCTCCCGGTCTGTTGGTGCTGCCTGAGCACACTGTCTCATGTGTTTAAGGAAACTGTGCTACTCTTGTCTTCGCCCTTTGCGGTTAGGGAGAGAACAGAGGTTCAGAACTTTCTAAAAGTAAATCCGATGCATCACAGCGGTGTTAAATTCACCTGCGATGAAGAACATTAAGGAGAGAGAAACTGAGCCAGCCTATAAATCAGAGGTAAACGTTAAGGGCACATTCAATGGTACGCTAAAGTATCCTAATTTCCTCATGTAAACAGCCTTTTGGTCACCCTAGTAGTAATAAATTACTTGAGTAATCAGCGTCTCGTAGTTCATATTGGATGTTGATTCATGGGCTGCCTCGGAGATTGCCAACTGCCAGGGTGTACTCGGGAGACCTTAGGACGAGACTCCGAAGTATTGCTGGGAGGATTGATGGGGTTTGGGAGGGCTCCCCAGAGTTTTGCTTCCAGCGCCAGTTGGTTATTTTTAGAAATGCCAATCTTACTAGCTATTAATAAGTGAAGAAGTGGCCCAAGATAAGTGGAAATATGGGAACATTAATGAATTGACTCTCTGATGTTTGCCTGCTTCAGATTGATGGCCTTTGAAAAAAAATTAATTAGGGGGATTTGGAAGAAGCCAAGGATAAACCCGTACAAGGGGATTGGTGCTGTGGAATAGCTATTGTGTGCAATCCTCTAGTTCTTAATGAACTTCAGTTTTGAAGGTTTAATAACGTAACAGCTTTGAAAACAGGCTTGATACTGTATTAACTAGGATTTCGGCGCAGGCGTGAACAGGAATATTTCTGTCCTTAAGCAAGGACGCCTCTGCAAAAGCCAGCATTCTGCGAGGGTGTTCTGGTAGGAAGCTTTTTTATATATATATACCATAATATATCTCACAAAGAAAGATTTCTAAGGTGACCTCACTGCTGCATAATACAGACCAGAGACTTCCACCTGTCTTGCATCTGTCCCAGCTGAGCATGTTTTGGAAAGTGGAGACCTGTCTTGGTTTGTTAAGGCTTTTGTGTGGTCTCCATCTGTGGGAGCTTGCCCTAGAGCGGGCCGAGGAAGAACCGGTAAGACAAATCCTACGCAAGATCTAGCGCGCAGGGGTTGAACGTATGGCGATACCTCCTTTGTGCTTCTTCCTTTTTCAACAACTCTATTCCCAACCTCAACCCAAACTAACCCCAAGTTTATAAAACCCAAACAACTAAAAAGAACCCACAAATTCTTGAAATTAGGTTGGGTAGGAAGTGTTTAGAAATCAGATTAATGATGAAATGAAGGTGATTTCCATCCTAGTGACTTGTAATACATAGCGGTATAAATAGCATTGAGTCAGAACTGTGAGCAACAGCAGTTTTCAGGGATTTAAAAATAAATATCGTTTTCTTTCATGGGAATCTTCCTCTCTGACTGGCACTGTTCTCACACTGCCTGCAAGTGGTAAGCCTCCTTTTGAAGGCTGTGCCAGAGGTTAAGGGCTTAAAGCTTGTTCTTAGTCAAACCTTTGAGTACCGAGTTTGCTTAGTTGTGGGTTTCATCTTTGTTGTGTTCATAACCCAAATCTGATGCACGCTTGCAGTCCAGCTTTTCAACTGCTGCTTTAGCTGAGAATTACCTCTGGCTTAAGGCAGGCTTATCTCTGGTGTGCTTTGTTCGTCTCCAAAGGCTGCTATAGAAAGACCAACACCCCTCCCTGGTTTACCAGTCGCACCCTGCAGTCTGGGTAGCATTCTGCACCTCATCAGCTGCAGGGTGAGGACCTCTCCCTATGTCAGTATTCATGAGAAAGGGAGCAGATTTTCCTTTAAAAGCACATTCAAACTACGACTGCACAAATGAATGCCATCAGTTGCTGCGCTTCTTCAGAGCACATTAGTTTGCACTCCTAGGAAAAAAAATAATTCAGCGTTTCCCTGCGGACTCTTTCCAAAGCATTTTTTTCTCCCTGCTGTTCTTGGAGTAAACGGGTTCAGCTGAACCTGGCTTCTCATCACAAGTCTTTTAGCTCTTAGGGGTGTTCAATTTACGGGCAGAAAAGGAAAAAGATGCAGCAGGATTTAAAGGGATTGCCGTTGCTTATCACGACAGTACCTCAAGCCATGCAAGGTTACTTTCAAACAAAGGAAAATCTGAGGTCCCTTGCATCAGGCACCCAGGAGTCATCACAGGCAATGAACCGGAGAATGATGCACAAAGCAAGCTAGGCTGTACAGCAGCTGCCTCGTGGTGTGTCTAGTTAAATATCACTTCATTTGAAGAGGACCGGTGGGAGAACTGCATTTAATCGACTATGGAGTCAATGACAAATGCACTAGGAGTGCGCTTGTAAGGGGAGACGAGCATTTGCAAGCCAGGTTAGGAAGGGCATTTTGGATTCTGGCAGCACAGGGGGAAATTAGGGTAGCGATGGGACGGGAAGCGATATCAGCCTTAGATACTCTGGTTTCATATTGTAGTGCAATGCTGTAGTTATACCTCTGGCATTGCCACTGTGCAGATTCTCTGCTCTATTTAAAGCTTGGATGCTTTGGATCCTGGACGTTAGTGATTACAAGGTACGTCCTTCCCCCCAAAGATGCAATCTCATATCTTGGTGTTTGACCAAACCAACCAGAATTAAATATTCCCAACAGCGAGGTGGTTTTGTGGCCTGCTTGCAAGGTTTGTGCGCAGAGCCAGAAGTGTGCTGTGTCTGCTCCTTAGCAGCAGGGAGGAGGTGCCCCCCACCACCTAAATCAAAGAGCAAAGTAAAAAAGCGAGTGGCTTGTTTATCATGAAGTCGTTGCTCATTTAAGGTAATTTTCTGCATGAGTGGTGCCTTTCTACTCTTCTGATGTGAGTAGTATATTAGTATGCAGGCTTGGGTAGCTGAATGGTAGACCCTGGAGGCATCACTCCATTATTCAGAGCTCTGGGGAGGTCTGATCTGAAATGTCTGTTTTTCCATTTTCCAGCATTTGTAATTGCATGTGTGTTTTCTTTGCCTTTTGTTGGTTTTGCAGTGGTTTTTTTTTCTTTCTGTGCTACCTGCTTTGAATTTGCATCTTTTTTTCCCTTTGGAAAAAGCCCCCCCAAACCTAAATTACACTGAAACAATTTTAAACATGTTACTCTTCTGATGTCCACAAGTCCTTAGGCACTGAAAATGTAAAAAAACGTGGTGTTTGAGGCTAGTGGATGGGCTTGTAAGCTTGCTGAATTTATAATTGCGTCTTCCTTTTTTGGCAATAGCCGATGCTTGAATTCTGCATTCAGGTTTTTCTCTCCTTTTGATATGATGATGCTACTCCAATCCCTAACGACGCTTTCCCTTCCCATCCTCTTTTACCATTCAGTTTACGGACCTGTGTCTGTTTCTGTTTGGGGTAGGATTTTTGTGAGCTCTGTTTTGAGGCTGTATCTCCCGTTTTGTGGTCCGAAGGTGTCAACACTTGCCGGGGTCCCCTTTGGGAGCCAGCGGCGAGCAGTCACATGCGGCGACTCAAGCACTACAGGGTTTTTGGCAGAAACTGCACGGCATCCAGAGGATGATTTAGGACAAACGCGTGCTCCTTCCCCGCATTCCTCCTGCAGCACGAGTCCAACGCAGCCCTCGTACTTGTATCTTAGTCCAACTTGCAGCGTTTCAGGCTGCCTGAAGGATACGAGTAGGCTGCGATGGGCTGGATCAATATGTCATTTCTGACGCTGCCGATGCTGGCTGTCTGGGGAAGGGAGTAAATACTGAGTAAGCAGGCAAACATCTTCTCCGCCTCCAGCCATTTGTAGCCCAAGGACTTCTAGAGTCAGAGAGGGTGCCTTTGTATCTGTTAGTCCTCGAGGGATTTTTCTGCCTTGCCAGTCCGCCTGCAACAACTAATAAACTTCTCTCCCCATCCCTTTCCGTGAGCTTTTTCGGGTCAGTTGCACTGCCTCGGCATTGTACCTTGAGCTTGGGAGGAGTAATCGTTTGGTCTAGGTGAAGGTGGATAAAGGACAGTCCTCTGTTAAAACCTTTCCTGTTGTCTCCTTCAGGGTTCCTATTGCCATTGTTTGACTTTGCTGCTTGACACCCCATAATGAGCCCCATCTGACCCTAATCCTGTAGCAAGTACTTCAAACCTCAAGCACCAGAGATAAGCATGTGAAATGTAACATACATCAAATTCTGAAATATTAGAAGTCCTGGGTCCTCCCCTCCTAAATGACAGAAGCATAAAGCTCCTGAGTGGACGTGCTTCAACAAATTCATACTTTGTGGGTTCTTTGTGTGTCCTCTAAGCAGCAACTCGATTGTTCTGGTGTCATCCTCTGATTGTGGTGGTTACCTTCAGCAATAACAATGACTGGAGAGATTGAGTCAGTGCTTTATAATTACCTGAAGCACCTGAGCAGTAAAATTACAAGACCTTTCTCTTTTAAAGTTGCGTAGTTACACGGGATACTGAAGATCGTGTGGCAGAAATGCTTCCCTACCTCCTTTTAAAATAATCTTTGTGAACTTAAATAATGTGTATGCAGGTGCAGTTTTCGGAGAGTTCCCATCCCAAATATTTCTGTTCTTTTAATGCTTGCGTCATCTATTAAGCAATCTAGGAAATCTGGAGAGAGGCTATAATCAGCAGGTCTACAGAGACAGAAGGGTGCAACCGAGTGAATGTAGCAGCACGGAGCGACAGCAGCACACACGTGTTCAAGGTCACTCATGAGGACCTGCTGCCCCTGGAAGTGCCCGGCGCCGCCGGCCAAAGCCTGGGTGCTCATCCAAGGTGGCAGAAAGCGTCACAGCCCAGAGCTGAGCCAGCGAAGGGATCTACTCAGTGCTGCTGTCGTTCCAGCTGGGCTCGGTAGCCTTCAGACCTCTGCCTTGAAGACTTGGAGCACACCCGGCCAATACCTGAGCGGCTGTGACCGGCCTGTGCCGACACACGGCTTAGCAATAACCGAGTGTGAGACGTCCGTGCGTCAGAGCTCGCCTGCGCCCGGGCAGCCTCTCCCGGCTCCGAGTGCGCTGCGGGCTGTTACGCTTTGCTAGCTCCTTGCCAAGTCCTTAATCTCCTGCTCCTCTTTGTGAGAAGCATTGGGGCTGTGCCAAACTGACATCCTGTCCTGGCACCAAAACAATCTTGCTTTGACTCCGTGTGTAACATTGCTGTTCTGGTTGGGGTTTTTTTATTTTAAAAGGATATGTCTCTTCCCGTCTCAGGGATAGCTGCTGGCTTTACACAGGGATTTTCAGTGTTACCGTCTCCAAACCCTAGTTGTACTGTCCACCACTGCCTCTGCGTGCCCTTCACGTCTTCAGCGTGTGAAAGCTGCTTTCCTCTAAACTTCACACCGCAGAGCGCAGGTCGCTGCCTCCAACTTCACTTTCTATGGGCACAGCAGAGGGTGGTGGTTTCAGTACCAGCGGCACTTAACAGTGACAGTACATAGCTTACTTATTTCACCTCCATAACCTGAGTTTTTTGGCTGAAGTTAAGGCGGAGCTACCACTGTATATTCACAGCAGCGGAACTGAAGGGATCCAGCTGTTGAGCTGTCTCTATCGCTGTCTACCTAGCCTAAATCAGCAGCCAAAAGGAGAGGGACAGCACCGTTATACCGCCACGTTGTCCGTAAAGGGTTGGCGTCTTACTGATTGTCCTTGACGAGCGAGCTGGTTGCAGCAGGTGAGCTGCCTCCTCGGTTTAGTGAATCTGACCGCTGAGATGCTGTGGGTGAGGCTGCTGGCTACTCCAAGGGCAAGGACCAGGAGAGCACAGACGAAATATTTATGCGCTGTAAGACTGCAAATTACTTTTCAAACACTAAAAGCTAGCTCTATAAATACAGTGCTCTTGCACGGAAGAGCTTTTTCAGCTGCAGTATCTGCTGTGACGTCTGTCAGCGTTATCTGTTTATGCTGGCATCAGAAAAGCAGACTAGCTTGGCTTGTACCAGCAGGATTGTCTCCTTATCTCTGTACAGAAGACGCTTGTTCGGGGTGGGGGATGAGATTGAATTCCCGTATCGCAGGTGCTTGCCTTGTTCAAACCAAATGCACCGAGGTCCATTAATAAGCACCCTTTCCTTTCTCCTTTAAAGTGCAGGCGTTTTGTCACCTGTGCCTACACTGTCTCCAGTAGCCTTTAAACGAGCCTCACTGGTAATTTACTCTCAAGACTGGAGAGGTGTCTGGAACCGCAGCCAAATCCGCACCAGCACGCTTCATCTTCTGAAGCAGTAGTTTAATGTCTCCCTGCAGCGAGATTTCACTGTAGCCTCGCTCCATCCCGGTGACGTAGCAGCCTTATCGCGGCGGTGTGGAGGTCTGGCACCGCTGCCGTTCCCTGCTATAAGCTAATTACTATGCGGCAAGATGATCAGTTTTCCCCCAGACCAGGTTTCTATTTGCGTTCTGTCAAGTAGAAAATTAACATGGACACAGGCCAGGGATGTTTCACGCCTGAGTGCGCTGAGGCTGAAGGTGGCGATGGGAAGGCAGGATGGATTTCTGAATGGTAGGCGTGGAGGATCAGGTGATGTCAAGCGTCGCCAGCCTGCTTCATTAGCCGGATCATCAAAGAAGTCGAGTAGCTGAGGAAGAGCCAGAGAAAAAATCGCCCGTAGCGTGCACAGTCCTCATTAACCGCCCATCTCAGTGTGCTTTGCTCAGAACTAAGCGGAACGGTATTTCTGCAGAGCAGGTAAGGGGTGTTGTCTGCAAAGTTTGGAAGCGAGAGGCTAGCTAGTATTATATTAACTGTATTCATTCAGTATTTGCCACACCGGGGCCTTTCCAGGGCCTCCTTGCACTGCAGAGGTGCCAATGTAATTGATGTCTGAGGGACCCTCTCCGCCTGCATTGCTGCTGGGTCCAGACGAACGCAGGAACTTGTAGGAGCCCTATCAGCAACTTGCAAGAGGGACAATAAAGCAAACGCGTGTAAAAACAAGAAGAGATCATAAAGGATTTTCCCCTGCCCGGTCATTCTCACTTCTTTTTAATCAGTAGCGTTATTTTTTTGAGCATTTTTATGCTTTTTTATTAAAAATACGTGCGGTAATAACTTTCAGGTGCAGCCACCGAAACTGCTGAGTGTGCCCATTGCTTACAGGAACCCATGGCAGGGATTCCTGCTAGGCATTTGGGGTCTTTCTGCTCTTCTCTCACACTACTTTTACTCACCAGAAGTCATTAACATCTGATGTAGCAATCTGCATTATTAATCTGTAGAACTACAGGAGTTGTTCTTCAGTACAGAGACATCATATTTATAACACTAATGGTCTCTTTCTTGTTCTGATGCGTAAGAGGGGAAGTTTAGAAGAAAAGGCTGGTTTCTGACCCCTACCTTCCTGCACTGCACAGGTACTGAAACAAATTCCTGAAGCCATGTGCTATGTTTTTACGCTGAGGGTGGTGAAAGTGGCTCCTACCAAAAGTAATGGCAGAATATACGGATAATTTTTACTATGAGGGTGGTGAAAGCCTGGCCCAGGCTGCCCCGAGAGGCGGTCGATGCCCCATCCCTGGGAACACCCAAGGCCAGGCAGGACGGGGCTCTGAGCAACCTGCTCTGGCTGAAGGTGTCCCTGCTCATGGCAGGGGGTTGGGCTGGGTGGCCTCTAGCGGTCCCTTCCCACCCAAACCATTCCATGATTCTCTGGTTAAGTAGATGCGTGGGGGTGCTGCTGATTTGAGACTGGAGGGCTCACTCTCAAGATTGCCGAGTGTTTCTTCATTGGTGTTTAAAATCTCATAGCCCATAGGACAGAAAATCGATCGCAAATGCCTCACATGCTTGGTGAGTCATCCTAAATCCCCAATCTCTCGGCAATACCTTACCAGCTGGGTTGGATATTTCAGCAACCATCTCTGGAAGAAGCCTCCAGACATTGCATAGCCTGTAGATCTAAGATCTCCCAAACGTTTAAGCTGACAAATTTGGGGTCGAGGAGCAGACACATTTCACTGTCCCCGCCTCTCTCAGTGCCCGGTGGCAGCACTTTGTTAAAGTGTGAGAGAAGTTACAGTATTAGCTCTTAAATATTTAATTTTGCTTGGTTTAGAGTCAGAAGATCTGTCACCTCTGGCTTTATCTGTCACAGTTAAAGGCGGTGTTGGCGTGGTGGCTTTCTCTCTCCTGACAGTGGATGCTTTCGGTGCAGCTGGGTTTGGGCAGGCCTGTGTAGTCATTAATGAAATATCGCTTCTATAATAAAGAGATCAATGAGATGTAATCTCACCATCTGGAAGCTCTAGGATGGGTCTTAGCTGCAGACTTGCTATTTAAAAATCAATTCTAGGCAGGCCATCTCTTGTGTGCGAAGAGGCACCCCAAAAGGTAAATGGTGTAAAATCAGTTCCTTAATTCTACCGTTCATTTAATTATTTTTATTTAAAATTATTTAAATATTTATTAAAAAGTCAGTGGTTTTGAGATTTGGCCTTAAAAAGACATCAGAGAATCTCTGAGCAGTCCGTTTGTTAATATGATAAAGCTTTTGCTCTGGATTTCCTTGTTAGCTCTGCACCTTCACCAACACGCAAACTCTGCAGCGTGGCAGGATAGGAGGAAATACGGTATACCTGCTTTGTCTCAATAAAACTTCATAAGCAGTTCAGGAAATGATTCTGGCAAGGTACTATAATCCTTACAATGAAAATACCTTTCCAGAGCTGGGCTGGGGCACCTGTAGCCCTCAAAGCCCTCGGGCACAGCAGGCTCCCACCCTAAAATGTCACTCCAGAAACTTGTCCCGTTAAATTGTATTTGGTGCTTAGGTGGTTGGCAGACCTACCCTGGCAAATTAGGAGAATGGGCGTCTGAAGCCGGTGTCCCCAAACATCCCTCTTTCACCTTGAAATTGCCGGTGAGTCAGTGTCGCTGCTCTGTGACAGAAGGTTTCGTCGCAGCCCGTGTTAACCTTTGAAGTTGAGGTGGTTCCTCTGAAGTGATTGCTGAGGCTCCCGCTGCGGCCGGGGACGGAGGGAGGGCAGGCTGAACCGGGAGCGAGTGCAGGGACCTCGTTTGCTAGATGAGAGACCTCCGTTTGAGAGGGCTGAAGGTAAATGAGGGGGTGCTGCCTTTCCCTGGGGAGATGCAAGAGAGGAAGAAGAGTTTTTCAAAGCGGCCAGGTCCTAGACCATGCCAAGCCCTTCTAGATTGAAATGGAGTTAAATTAGATTATATGTAGTATATAAAGAGTAAGTTGCAAAGGGGAGAGTGAAGGTCTGTGCTCCTGTTTACATAGCGTAGCTTCTTCCTTCATTTTTATTTATCAAGCCCAGTAGCTGACCACGAGCTGGAGGAAGGATCAGCTCTATTTGGAAGGGACTGCATCTCGTCTGCGTCTCTCTGTGTTTGCATCAAATCCAGAGTGGATTGAAGTGGAGCAAGGATTGGATTTACGTGGGAGGCTGGGCGGGGAGGGATGCTGGGGATATTCAGGGCATTCTGCTTGTGGGTCACGGCTTCAGCAATAATCCAATCTCGAATCTGAAAGGCCATCAGTGTTCTGCAGTAGTGAAGTGCGTTGCTGAGCTGATGAAGGGAGACCCAGGCTTCGAAAGTCTTTTTTATCACAGACTTGCTTTGTGATTTCAGACAAATTACCCACCTGCCTGGGATCTTGGCTCCTCTTCTGGGACGTGGCGATGACAGTACCTCCCTGCTAGACAGAGGTGTTGTAAAAATAATAATTTAAAATCTCTGGGAAGCAATGCGGGCAGGAAGAAAGCACAACTTGCATTTGACAGAAAAAAATAGAGGCTTTTAGGTGCAGATTTCTCTTCCAGGTCCAACAATCAGCAACACACAGACTAAATACAGGTTAGGCACCGTCGCTGTTAGCGGGGTTGATTCTGCTAATCATTCAGCCTTACTGGAGAAAGGATTATGAAATGCTTCACAGGCGGTGATATTAACAATCACGTAAGTACATAAAGGTATGTCTAAGTCACAGCTCTAACTGCGACGTTAATTAGCTCTCTGTGGTTGCTGCAGCAGGAGGAGGTCATGAAACACTGAACTCTCCCATCCTGGGATTTAGTCTCTCTGGAGACTGTTGAAACACGTGGGGAGAGTCGCTCTGTGGGGAGAATGCTTCAGCCCGCAGTGCTGCGATGTGCTTACGGGTGCAAAAAAAATATCAAAAAGGGTTTCTGGTGCTCTGGTTTTAAAGCAGATTTATCGAAATAAAAATATTTTCAGTTATCTTAAAAAAAAAAAAGGTATTCCTATTTTCCATCCGCATTGCCTGGATTATGGTTTCTGATAACTGCCAAAGTCCTCCATAATTCTCAACAGAATCCATTGTTTGACAAGAAGAGTGAGCATGTTTGTGTTTCCTCTCAATGCTAACTTGAAAATTGAGAGTACTGTATTTGCAAGACACTGGGTAACATTTCCAAAAACCCCTGCTTCTAATTTTCATAGGATTTTTATCTCCCAGGATCTTTAGGAACTTTTGGGAAATGAGTGGCCAATTATCTAACCTTTTAAGAAAAAAACCAAGATCTTTGCTGCAGGGACTGATGTAAGGATTGTTCCTTGGCTTCCTAAATTAATAACTTTTTTCTGATCGTTCTGATGTGCCCGGGTTTTCTCAGCAGTGTTAAGAACGTTGGTTTTTCCCTCTTTCCTCGGTGCCGATAAGGCATTTTGGTTATCTCAGATCCTTTGCCTTTTCCCCGCTGTTACGGTTCTCTGCGGTTGGTTGGTAGCGATTCACATGAAACAGCCGCGTGTTTTCCCTGAAGATAAAATCCAGCATTGTGAAAAGTGTAAATGCCAAAGCAAACTAATCGGAGGTGATGGATGGATGTGCTGTGCATTCTTAACTCGTGCATCATTCAGAAATGCGGCGTGTGGTTTTTGGGTCAGCGTCCGGTGTACAGCAGACAAGAAAACATTCACTCATCTCGTTCTTATTTTCCTACCAATCTTATGTATTGGAAACCCTAGTTTTGACCCTTCCTCGTATAAACGGGTCCTGCCAACT
The DNA here is from genome assembly GCF_963921805.1 of Phalacrocorax carbo. NCBI lineage: Eukaryota > Metazoa > Chordata > Aves > Suliformes > Phalacrocoracidae > Phalacrocorax > Phalacrocorax carbo. The sequence continues at coordinate 127,676,146 of NC_087515.1, forward strand.
TGAAGAGCAAGGGCTCGCTCCGAAGCAAGCTCTGGACGCTTGCCCGAGTGGCTGCCGAGTGCCAGTAAGTGTCGGCTTCGCTTTGAAGTCCCGCGCGGAGCATAGTCTGTGGATAGCAGCGGATTTCACAACAGGGCATTTGCTTGACAGCTAGCAGAGTGTCTTCTCGGACTTGGTGGAGGTCAAAGCAAGGAGTATAAAGAAAAGCCTAACATTTCACCTTTAGTAGCCTGAGTCTCCACCAAGACTCGTGGTGAAAAGAGGATTGTGTTCGCTCGCTCACCACTGACGTCAGGCTCTGAGTCACCCGGCCCCAAGTCTTGAGAGACTCTGAAACGTGAGCTTTGTGATCTCTGACTGCCGGCCTTTGAATCCTCCTGACGCTTTGGCAGCCTCCGTCTGATCATGGGAGCCACGCGTGGAGGCCAAGGAGATTCTCTCAGAGCTCTTTTTTTCTTCCTCCGCTTTTCTAGCTGTGTTGAAAAGGCAGATGTTTACGGTCTGTCCCGTGGCAGCAGCAGCTTCCAAGCCTCCTGCCCGGCTCTGTGCTGTCGCCATGTGCTGTCGCTGTGTTTAACCGATGTCCATGGAAGTACTGTAGGTGACTGCAAAAGCATTTGTTGCTTCCCTCTCTGTGCCTTTTCAAAACTGCAGAAATCACATTCCAAGCGTGGCAGAGCGTTCCCCTCGTAGAGCATCGCTGTGCCAGCAGCAACGCTGGCGGTCACAGCCCTTTCTGATACGGGGAGAAGAAGCCTCAGCCCTCCCAAATCCCCGCGGCTGGCTTGAGACTCACTGCTCATTCTGGGTGAAATTCATAGCGCTTTGGCGAATGTAGCATCACCCTTTCCTGTCTTGTTGCCTGCCCTAGCCACGAATCCTTTTCTTGGCACCCTTGAAGGACAGTCCTACTTGCCAGGGATCCTACAGTCGATCCGGGTGTCCGCGCAGTGAGCCCGGGGCTCTCCCTCCCTCAGGCAAAGCGCTGAGCCAGATAGCGACTCCCAAGAAAACCTGGAAGAGGCTTCGCTATCGCCAGAATTGCAGCTGGCACGTTAATGGTTTGAGGCAATTTGGAAAGTTGAGCTGACTCAGGTTCGCCGCCTTGCACGCAGGGCCCCGCTAACTGCTTCTAAGAAATATTTTGAGGGGGAAGGAAGCTGCGAGACACGATATGCCTTGACTGTGCATCTTCGGAAAAGATTTTAGTCGTTGCCAGAAGATGCGGAGGCTTGTGTAGAGAGAAGTCTCTCGTGTGCCTCAGTAAGTCTCTGCTATGGAAATTTTATGAACTATTAGTAGCTCTTTAATGATCCTGAAAACAATCTCATTTTCACTTAGTTCTGTGACTAGTGAGCCGTGGTGAAGGAATCTTTGAGGATACTCACCCTCGGATGCTGCATCGCAATATTTCTGTGTGGCAGGGCTGAGTCAGAAGGGTGTATTTATGGGCTCCGCACAGAAAAGGTCATGGGCAGGTGTTGCTGCACATGGGCAATGAAATCTCATTTCTGCCGTCCTCGGGGCAGCAGTCCCGTGCCGGCTGCTCATCCTTCTGGGCCAGAAGAGTGCTTGACCCCGACGCTGTGGTCACTGTTCTCTGTCCCCTGCTACAGGCAGGGGTTTTTTTCTTTATTTAATGAATTTTGAGGTTTAAATGTTACAGTGAAAAGCCAGGTTTGGGGTTTTATCAGTAGGCTTCACAGTTTCTCAGATGCTTTTAAAAGAAGAGAACAAAAGGCGATTAAATTAACCAGCAGCCGCTGCCAGAGGATGTGTCATCTGAAGATTGCAGAGAGGGACGTGTCCAAAAAGCCTCAGCTGGCCCCAGGCCACAGGTTTCCATCCAGGCAGCATGATCAGAGCCCCTGCCCTTCAACCAAACTGCTGGTGGTGAATCTGGAAGTGGTCGCTTGAAATCTGCGCTGCTGAGTTCAAACTAAGATCTCCTGCACAGTTTGATATGGAATATTTAAAATTTAAAACCCCGTTTTAAAGACCCAGAACAAGAAATGCAGCCAATTCTAGCTTGGAAATTCAAAAAGCTTCTTAGGCCAGCTTTTGGCCTTCCTCTTCCACTCCTGTAGGGTATTTCTTTTGTGATCTTTCTTGGATGACGTTTCTTTTCACCAGAAAGCACGGGTGTGACTTGGAGCAGCGAGCGGCTTGGGAAGAGCGCTGCCTGAACAGGTCCCACCAGCTCTGCGGTGTGTTTGCTGTAAATTCGAGCAGCAGCGGTTTGGGAAGAGAACTTGTGCCATCGAGGCTTTGCTTTCAGGCACGCGTGATGGACAAGTATTGAGCGCATGCTGGGCATTACGAGTTGCTTCTCCAGCGCTTACCCCTAGAATGACTTGCGAGCAGACGAAAGGGCACGTTGTTTTAATAGCTGTAGCTCTGATGTTCTTAGGGCTGCATGTTGATACTCCACTTGTGATCAGGAGCCAGCAGCATGATCCAAAAACTTTGGTTTTTTGGACTTTGCATTCGTACAAAGTTGTGATAATTTCACAACGGAGGTTTCTGTAAGGAGGGATTCCTTCTGCGTGACTTATAGGCAATTATTAGTGTCCCACAGACCTTTTATTCCATTTAGCGGTGCCTACCGTGCTGCACTTCTCTCATGGATGAGGAAGGCTGTGGATGGTTTCTGGCTGCCAGCCTCCCTCTAATTCCATGAATCAACACCCCATTTCTCTTCCAGTTGTGCCATGCTGATCTCAAAACACCCGTCCTGGTTGCGATTTCCCTGATATGCTTTGACTACAGGGAGACACCTTCGATTTAACAGCATCCTAGTGAATATTGTAGGCTGGGTTTGTTAGCATTTGGGTTCAGAGGAGCTGAAGTGAATCCCATCCTCATCTTCCCTTGCTGTGCATCAGTTTGGCTCACAGGGAGATTTTTGTGCCTTTCAGCACAGTTCATTTCAGGGTAATGTAAACCACAAGCTTTGCTCCAAGTGCCACTCAAACACAGTCCACCCTCTGAAGGGGACAGAGGGGTCTGAATGAATGGCTTTTTGGCCAACTTGAAACCAAGTGTGTGGTGGGGACATGCAGTCCAGGATACCAAAAATCCAGTCTCGAGTCACCCCCTGCAGTCAATATAGTGATGAGGTGTGGGCTCGAGCACTGAGTGCTTCCATCTGCTCATCCACTCCCAATATGCCAGATGAGGCTGCAACAGGTCTTTGTCCCATTGGCTTGTACCTCCACACCTGCCTGATTTCCCCCGCTTCCAGATGTAGGTCCTGTGCCTGGGCAGCCTCCCACCATCCCACTGTGCTGTGACACGATGACACGGGCTGGTGGTCCAGGGGACATAATCCTGAGCACTTGGCTGCCCTGCTTCTGGGCACAAACCCAATAGCTGCTTTTTGGGGTGTTGCGGTGGGCTGACCCCAGCTGGACGCTGGGTGCCCACCAAAGCCGCTCCATCGCTCCCCTCCTCAGCTGGGCAGGGGAGAGAAAATACAGTGAAAGGCTCGTGGGTCGAGATAAGGCAGGGATAGATCACTCAGCAATTACTGTCATGGGCAAAACAGACTCAGCCTAGGGAAATTAGCTTAATTTATTACCAATCAAATCAGCGTAGGGTAATGAGAAATAAAACCAAATCTTAAAACCTCTTCCCCCCCACCCCTCCCTTCTTCCCAGGCTTAACTCCACTCCTGATTTCTCCACCTCCTCCCCAGCGGCACAGGGGGATGGGGATGGGGGTTGTGGTCAGTCCATCACACGCTGTCTCTGCCGCTACTTCCTCCTCAGGGGGAGCACTCCTCACACTCCTCCCCTGCTCCAGCGTGGGGTCCCTCCCACAGGAGATGGGCTTACATGGACTTGCTCCAGTGTGGGTCCTTCCCACAGGGCGCAGTCCCTCAGGAACAGGCTGCTCCACCATGGGTCCCCCACGGGGTCACGAGTCCTGCCAGCAAACCTGCTCCAGCGTGGGCTCCTCTCTCCATGGGGCCACAGGTCCTGCCCCGAGCCTGATCCAGCGTGGGCTCTCCATGGGGTCACAGCCTCCTCTGGGCATCCACCTGCTCTGGTGTGGGGTCCTCCCTGGGCTGCAGGTGGGTGTCTGCTCCATCGCTAACCTCCGTGGGCTGCAGGGGCACAGCCTGCCTCACCATGGTCTTCCCCACAGGCTGCAGGGGAATCTCTGCTCCGGCGCCTGGAGCATCTCCTCCCCCTCCTTCTTGGTGTCTGCAGGGCTGTTCCTCTCACATATGCTCACTCCTCCCTCTGTCTGCAATTGCATGGGGGGTTTCTTTGTTCCCCCTCCTTAACTGTGTTATCCCAGAGGTGCTACCACCATCGCTGATGGGCTCGGCCTTGGCCAGCAGCGGGTCCAGCTTGGAGCTGGCTGCCCTTGGCTCTGTTGGACACAGGGGAGGCTTCTGGCATCTTCTCACAGAAGCCTCCCCTGTAGCCTCCCCGGCTACCGAAACCTTGCCACGCAAGCCCAATACAGGTGTCTTGGTGGGAGCTTTTCCCTCAAAAGCTTCTTGCCTTGAAAACATTCCTGCAGCGCTGGAGCTAGCGAGACATCCCAGGTTAGAGCTGGGCAGCAGGAAAACCACGCCGTACCTTCCTGTGCAGCCCTCAGCTTGAGATATCTCCTGTCTCCTCTTCATGGAAGACTTTTCCTGTTGAAAGACAGTAATTTTGTGCAAGAAGTTACTGCTACGAGCAGGGCTGAGATGATGATGGAGACGCTTCGCAAAGCAGCACGGCGTGGGACCCCTGGGGCACAGGGCCAGCCAACTGCATCATCGGTCTTGTTAATACCTTGAACCCATTGCCCTCAAACGAGGAAGAGTTGGCGCTTAACTAGCGTCACTTAATAGCTCTGAGATTAATGGAGGCAGCACATGATGCGCCGACGCAACCTAAACTGCCTTCTTTAAAATCCACACATTTCCCAAGGGCTTTAGAAAACAAGGGAAAGTGTTAAATAACTCTGATCAAGGTGTTTTTAAAATCATCAGCTGAATTACTCAGTTGTCCTCTAACTTCAAGAGGTTGTTCTTCAGCTTTAGATTTCGCTAATCCTTTTAACAAGTTGTTCTGGCCTGTGGGTGGGGGTGGCTCTGCTGTTTTACTGCCAAAATCTGCTAACGAACCCAGAGGAAGTTTTTTAGGCAAGATATTGATAAGAGAGGTAGTTTACTCCAGGTCAGAGATCCCGACCCTCCCAGGCAGAGATCAGGAAGAGGGGAGTGGACGTGTGTGCAGTGGGTTTGGGTTTTTCCTTGGTTCCAGGTTCACGCTGAAGCTCAAGGTTCAAGCCAGCCCCCAGGCTTGTGTCAGCCCTGGTGTGGCCAGCAGGAGCCGGGCAGGGATGGGGCCCCTGTGCTCGGCCCTGGGGAGGCCCCACCTCGAATGCTGGGCTCAGGTCTGGGCCCCTCGGGACAAGAAGGGCCTTGAGGGGCTGGAGCGTGTCCAGAGAAGGGCAGCGGGGCTGGGGCAGGGTCTGGAGCACAAGTGTGCTGGGGGGCGGCTGAGGGGGCTGGGGGGGTTTAGCCTGGAGAAGGGGGGGCTGAGGGGAGCCCTTCCCGCTCTCTGCAGCTGCCTGAGAGGGGCTGGAGTGAGGGGGGGGCTGGTCTCTGCTCCCAAGGCACCAGGGACAGGACGAGAGGAACCGGCCCCAGGCTGCGTCAGGGCAGGTTTAGGTTGGGTGTGAGGGAAAATGCCTTCCCTGCCAGAGGGGTCAGGCCCTGGCACAGGCTGCCCAGAGAGGTGGGGGAGTCACCATCCCTGGGGGGGTTCAAACACCGTGCAGCCGTGGCACTTGGGGCCGTGGTTTAGGAGGCCTGGGGGTGTTGGGTTGGGGGTTGGCCTTGATGATCCTGGAGGTCTTTTCCAACCTTAATGATTCCATAATTCTATGAGTGAATTTGCATCCCTTCAGGATGTTTTTAGTTGAGGACGGTGCTCTGTTGCAATGTCACAAGGGGCTTTGCCACCGCTTAGAAGGAAATTTGCTCAGGTGTTCCCCAATTTGTTGTTCTTTGTGGTTTCTCAAGCTCTTCCCGGCTTCAGCTGGAACGAGGGGCAGGAGGAGATCTCAGGTCTGGGTTTCAGGTGTCCTTCAGTACCTTGAATTGCTAGAATGCTTCTCTAGGATGTTGGCTGGGGGTTTGGAGCTGTGGTGCTTAAGCGTTTGGTAATACTGTATGTGCATTCAGGAAACACAGTACTGCTATTTTAAACAAATCCCATTAAAGCAGCAATGGGTAAAACCACTGCAGCGATGCGTGGGCAGGAAGGGGTTACCGGCTGCACCGGGTCACTCCCTGCATAGGAGATGCAGCCGATTCCTGGAGAGCCATTTGCAAGCACGGCTGTTTCCAGGAACTGGCTGGAAGGATGAGATTAGAGGAAAGAGGGGCTGCTTTTCTTGATGGAGAGCTGTGTCCTATCTGTCCTTCTGTCCCTGCCCACCAGCTGCGCTGCCAATGATGCCATGATGCTGAATTCCTCCTCCCTCCCCTGATGACTAATGTCTGCATCTGTGAGTAATTAGATAAGGCGAGGGGGAAGGCTGCTGTGCTGGACCTGTCCTGCGTGAAAGGCAGCTGCGGTCGGGTCGGTGAGGCTGGGCTCGCCCTGGGCACAGACGCTGCGGGGTCTCATTAAGAGAGGAAGGAGAGGGAAGAGGCTGTTTGAGAACTGAGGCGTTCGGAGGCTGTCCTTTTCAACGAGGAAATTGGATTGTGGCTGCGGAGCCCACTTGTCTTTCTGAAGTGGAGCTGAGCTCATTTCTAGGAGCGATTAGACAGAGTTTGTCGGGTTTTAGAGCCCTTCAGTTCGTGGTAATGATGCGGGCAGCTGGGCTGCCTCCTCTCAAGAGCCTGTCTTGGGGTTGTGTTATATCTGGGGTACTCTGAACTTCCATCGCTGTTCCCGTGGTCCATCCTTTCTCCCTTGCAGCTCACAGCCTTTCTCAGGACAAAGGACGAGGTGCGTGATTGAGGGCAGATAGAACAGCTATGTTCCTGCGTTTCCCCCCTTAAAAACACCATAATCAGTCCAGATGCTAATGAGTAAACACCCCTGCTCCAGCACGGCAGCTGGGGAGGCCTGGCGCCGACTGTTCGGAGAGGCAGAGCTCCTTTTGGCACCATCCCTCCATGGAAATGACTTTCCTGCCTGGCCCTGGCTTCTCCAACGTCTTTGTGATCGCACTGAATTGCACCTTTCTGTCATTCTTCTCACAGGTGTTGGCACGAGGAACTACTACAGGAAGATCGGCTACGAGCTGGAAGGGCCTTACATGGTGAAAAGGCTGGACTGATGCCCCAAGAGGTCCTCACCCCAACCAGCTGCTGGGAGGAGAGGAGACAAGACTCATCCTGGAAAGAAAGCTCAAGGTGGCAGATGTAAGCTAAAAACCAAAGCCTGCCAACTACAAAGGACTTGCTTATGCCAGAGCCCGCGGCACAAATAGGGCATCTCCTCTGGGGAGAGCAGTTCTGAGGTCTGCCCGTTGCCCCGGCAGAGGCTGGGGACGTTTCACGTCACCTGCGTCAGCCTGCCGTATCCCCGGGACGGGCCCTCATGCGTTGCAGTAGAGGACTGAAGTGTGGGTGAACTGCAAGCTCTGAATTTGGGGACCCTATTGAACAGCCTAGTGGGAAAAACATCTATTATTTCTGTGATGTTGTCAGCGGGCTTTTAACGTTTCAGTGTTGAAATTGTGCGTGCTATTTTGCAAGGTGAATGAATTCCCCCTCTGTGCATATTTATTTATGCTGGCTTTGGCTGCTTTCTGCCCATCCCAAGCGATGCCGTTTGATCCTTTCACAGTAGGAGACCATGAGGATTGGAAGCTATTACCTTGCTAGCGGTAGGAATTGAGATTAAAACTTAACCTGAATCTCCACAGAGACACGTAACCGTGGAGTAACTGAGGTTAGAAGGCACCTCTGAGGTCTCTAGTCCAACCCCGCTCAAAGCAGGCCCCATGAGAGCAGGATGGCGATGCTTGAATACCTCCAAGGCTGGCGATAATCAATGGATGTGGGTGGAGAGTCCGCAGCATCTAGGTCCCTGTTCCAATATTTGACCACCCGTATGTTGAAAAAATTTTTCCTGATCTCAGATTGGAGTTGAAGGTGTTTCAACTTGTGCCCGTTGCCTCTTGGCCTGTCGCTGAGCACCTCTGGGAGAAGTCTGCTTCTGGTCTCCAGGCTTCTCCTTGCACATCACATACCCCGATGCCGTAACCCATCCTCATGGCCTCTGCTCCAGCTTGTTAGTCTCTATTTCCAGCACCAGATCTGCCACTTCTCCAGCCCATAACCATTCGATTTGGGCACGAGGATGCCGTGTGGCAGCAGCATCAGGGGCCGTGGCAAGGTCACGGTGTACAACACCCGTGGGCCTCCCTTACCTGTGCTGCCGCGATCTCACCCCAGCAGGCAGCGGGGTTGCTCAGGCACGATCTGCCCCCGGGAGATCCCTCTTGGCTGTTGCCAGCTCTGTCTTCCCCTCCCCGTCCCACAGCTGAAGGGTTTAGTCCCCATCTCTCCCAGCATGGAGGTGGGGCTGACTGTAGCTCCCCAAATCCTCCCCCTGGTCCCCCCTGGAGACGGCTGCGATGGCTGCCTTTTCCAGGCACGCGGAATTCTATCAGGAACGATAGCGTTAAAGCTTCTTTTTGCAAAGGGAGCGAGATGGGATGGGAGAGTGCGGCGTGACCCTGGGTGAAGGGCTCAGCACCTCCCTCACCTCTCCCCAGCCCTTCGGCGGGGATGGCGCAGGGCGGGTGGGTGCCCTTTGATGCCGGCGCTTCAGGGTTCTCAAAAGCAGCGTGGCTGGTGCTGCCCGCTTGACTTAACAAAACCAGAAGGGAGCGGCCAGAGCTCTGACCTCCTCCGCTGCTTTTTTTATTGGTATTTCAATCAAAACTAGGGTTGAAATCCAGAGTAGCGGCTGGTAGAGAAGTTGACATTTCGGGCGTTACTCAAATAAATGACACTGTCAGGAGCCTTCTAGAAACTTTGCCAATAACGAGCGCTCGGACACACGTGATTAACTCGCAGGAGGAAAGCTCTCGTGGCGGCGGTGCCGCGCCACGCAGTAAATGCGCTTCTGCCACCGTGATCTGTCGCTGCTCCCGAGCGGCGACTCGCGGGTCGGTGGCCGGAACCGCGCTGACGTCTGCTGACGCACGGGCCGTGGCGGCGGCCCGGGCGGCACCAAAAAAGCACGTCCTTGCTGGAAAGCCGACGTACCTGGCAATAAAGTTTTTATTACTGAAGGTAAACGCCTGGTGGCCTGTGTTTTAAGGGCTGGGAGTGAAAAAAAACCCTCAGACCAGCTTGTTGGTACCTAAACCCCGAGCGCGTTTGAGCCTCCTGGCCCGTACAGAGGGTTTGGTTTAAAGAAGGGAGATGGAGGCGGTTGCTTCTTGATTTCTTGAACTGTTTGGTTTTCTCATCCTCCAAGACACTGGTAAATGGGGCATGTTAAGCGTCTGACGCCGTAAAAGCCGAGATGAAAAGCGATGCATTGAGAGGGGATGCAATTTCTGTGCAGAATCCTTAAAAATTTTCCACAAAATTTGTTGTTCTGGTACCACTGACATAATTATGAATCACTCTGACGTGTTCAGCTCTGACAGCCCAGGGTTGGTTTTTTTTCAGGTACTGGCCAGAAAAGCTCACCGCTTCCGTGTGTCTGAAAGCGTGGCCCTCTGGCAAATCTGGGAAATATCGGACACGTTTATTTTTTTCTTAAGGCCAATGTGTTTTGAGTTTATGGGCAGCTTTAACAAGAAATAAAGCAATTGGGGGGGGGGGGAAATGTCTTATTTTTAGCTTCCCATTTATGTGCTCTTTCTGGGGTGATTTCATGCTGCACTGGCTCACTGTCTGCGAAACTCTCCGGGCTTGTCTGCGCAGGCTTGGGTTTGTTTTGAAGTGTGATGTATTGATTTGTCCGTTTGATATAAATGCAGCCAAATGAATAGCTGGTTTGTACTTCTCTCCGAGCCACTGCTTCAGCCAGGGACAGGGAGTTCCTCCAACGCATGTTCCTGGCGTATGTCCCGTCTGCTGCACCGCTGGCGTTTGGGACGGGGTCAGAGGGTCTCAGGCAGCCGAGTCCCCTCGCCGGGGCAGCTCAGGATGGCGCAGGAGAGGCGATGTGCGAGGAGAGGGCAGCCCGAGCTCCAGCTCCTCACCCTTTGTGTATCTGCCCAAGTTTAGAAATATATTAGTATGTGTCGGTCACCTACAGAGAGCTGGGGAAGGGACGCGGTAGCAGGTGTGCGTGTGAATGTTCCGTGGGGTTTAGTGTGGCTCGTGGGCTCTGCAGTTGCCTGGACATAAGTTCAGGCAAGATCGTTTCCTGCGGTGCGCTCGGCCGCCTGTGGCGCGGCTGCCGGGGGGGAGAGCAAGAGAAACGACACTTCCCACTAAAGCTGTTCCAAAGGGTTGCAGGCTTCCTGGGGCTTGAGGGACGCCGGGCACAAACGGCAACGAAGCCACGATACTGGTAAGATTTAAGACACCCTTAGCTGCAAAAAAGGGGGCACAAAGGGAACATGAACCCTACTGGCAGAAAAGGCGCTGCGCAGATCCTTCCCCTGGTGATGCTTGAAGCTTGGCGGCCACCTCTTGAGGTAAATATCATTAATACGGGGTGACAGTGGGGGACCAGGTACCCAAATAACAAACTGGGGAGCCCAGAGGGATCCTGATGGTGGCTAGAGACACACGGCATGTTTCCTACCAGTAGCCCTGCCTACAAGGGATAGAGTCATAGGATAGAATCATGGAATCATTAAGGTGGGAAAAGACCTCCAGGATCACCAAGCCCAACCCCCACCCAACACCCCCAGGCCTCCCAAACCATGGCCCCAAGTGCCACGGCTGCACGGTGTTTGAACCCCCCCAGGGACGGTGACTCCCCCACCTCTCTGGGCAGCCTGTGCCAGGGCCTGACCCCTCTGGCAGGGAAGGCATTTTCCCTCACACCCAACCTAAACCTCCCCTGACGCAGCCTGGGGCCGGTTCCTCTCGTCCTGTCCCTGGTGACTTGGGAGCAGAGACCAGCCCCCCCCTCACTCCAGCCCCTCTCAGGCAGCTGCAGAGAGCGAGAAGGGCTCCCCTCAGCCCCCTCTTCTCCAGGCTAAACCCCCCCAGCCCCCTCAGCCGCCCCCCAGCACACTTGTGCTCCAGACCCTGCCCCAGCCCCGCTGCCCTTCTCTGGACACACTCCAGCCCCTCAAGGCCCTTCTTGTCCCGAGGGGCCCAAACCTGAGCCCAGCATTCGAGGTGGGGCCTCCCCAGGGCCGAGCACAGGGGCCCCATCCCTGCCCGGCTCCCGCTGGCCACCCCAGGGCTGATGCAGATGCCGCTGTGACAGCGCGGATGTACAGACAGCAGCTCTTTGCAGAGAGGATTGTACATGACCGAAATGGTTGTGTTCTTTGCCAGGCCGGTGCCCGCGCCCCGTGCCGTTAGTCCTGGTAGCCACTCAGCCCCACCGAGGAATTTTCCAGTTGTCTCCAATTTTGCAGTAGTCTGAAAGTTGGGGTGATTACGTTAGAGTTTTTTGTCTCTCCCTAAGAACAGCACCCATTTTACTTCAGGTACGTCATTCTTACAGAGCTATTGTGTCGGAAATCAGCTAATAGCATCCTGTAATTAATTGCGAAGAGGAGAGCGGCTTTGAAACGCAGGAGCAGTTGCGCTTCGCTGCAGCCCATGAAATGTGGCTCTCGTGTGCAGCCGTGAATCGTCCTGCAGTTCGGGGGGGGCTCAATGCAGGCAGCGTGGCCTTCAGTGGCCGAGCCCGGCCTCTTTTACGCGGGATGTGGTAGAAAAGTGTATTGAAGCCTCCTGGATGGAAAACTAAACAAAAAATAAAACCACAAACCACAAACAAAAACCACCAAACCCTACCCCACCAAGGTGGTTTGTACTGACAAGCTGCAGCTCCTCCTCCTCCCTTCACGATGGGCATGATTAAGGAGACAAGGGCTTGCACTTCGGTTTAAAAGCTGAGAAAAGTCAAGCAAACACCGTTTGCCTGTACAACCCAACAGAGCAAGGGCTGTGGCCAATCCCATGCCCATGGAAATGAAACCCGGGGCTGGGAAAGCCCCCAAATTTCCTTGCTCTAGGTTGAAATGGTGCCAAGGGAGGATTCGGGCCCCTGCTGCGGAGCAGGTGCTCCTGCTGCGTCCTCCCCGCTCGGTAACTCCGCATGGCCTCAGTCAGGCACAGGGGATTTAAGGCCGATGCTGCCGAGCAAGAGCGCGCCAGCGAGGGTTGTGCTCCCCCGCCCGTGCCCAGCTCCTTCGCAACCCACGAGGAAAATAGGCCAGCACGCAGAAAGCAAGTTGTTAACGGCAGCTGCTCTCGCCTTTCACGGGCAAACAGCGGCGACCAGCTTAAAATACGTGGAAGAAGGAGCAGCAGGTGAGTCATGCTCATTTCTGCATTAATTTTAGCCTATTGCGTTTCCCCGGCTCTCGGGCTTCGGGCCGCCGCTGCTCTGCCTGCCTGCGCTCGGATGTGACGATGCGGCACACGGGTGGCCGGAGCTCAGGTGCAGCTCGAGCACTAATAACCTGCTCGGGGCAGGAGCGCCGGGGCTGGCGCCGTGATTTCATTGCTGTAGTCTTGTGCTTTCTGACCTGAAAAGAAGCTCTGCCAGCTTCAATATTTCTCTTTCTTCTCTTTATATGCCTTTTCCTCATTGCTTGAAAATTACTTTCTGCCCCTGCCTCGGCAGTGCCGGAGCGATGAGTGAAGTGCCTGCTAAGCGCACCGCTCTCGCTGGAAGCACAAGGGCTGCAGAGCAGGTTTTTGCTTCCCTGCGGCCATGGGAAGGATCCCATCTTTGCCCAGGAGAGCTGCTGGCAGAAGAACCCTGCTGAGGGTGCAGGACTGCCTCGATCTGCTGCTTCTCGGACCCCGGGGAGCTGTTACCGCCTGCTTTCCGGTGGAGCGCAGCATCGGGCCGGTGGCTGGTGCCTGCAGGAGGGGTCAAAGCTGCTGGCCTGGGTCACACAGGCGTCCAGGTGGGCCCACCCAGCACAGGCTCCACCTGTGAAGAGAGCAAAGCTCAGGTAAGAGTACCCTGCGCCCCTTGCTGACGTGTGCTGTTGCCCCCAGCTTTTCCCCTGGCTGCAAGCGATGGCGAAATTAGCAGCACAGAGACAGTCATGGACATGAGGAAACGGCCTCAAATTGCATCAGAGGAGGTTTAGGTTGGATATTAGGAAAAATGTCTTCACCGAAAGGGTTGTCACACTCTGGAATGGGCTGCCCAGAGAGAAGTGGTCAAGTCCCCATCCCTGGAGGTATTTAAAAGATGTGCAGATGTGGTGCTTCGGGACATGGTTTAGTGGTGGGCTTGGTGCTGTTGGGTTGATGGTTGGCCTCGATGATCTTAAAGATCTTTTCCAGCCAGAGCTGCTAAAGTTCCTTGGTTTGTTCAGCCTGGAGCAGAGGAGGCCGAGGGCAGCCTCATGGCGCTCTGCAGCTCCCTCCCGAGGGCAGGAGGAGGGGCAGGGCTGGTCTCTGCTCTCTGGTGCCCAACGCCAGGCCCCGAGGGAATGGCAGGGAGATGTGCCAGGGGAGGGTGAGGCTGGGCATTAGGGGAAGGTCCTTCCCCCAGAGGGTGGTGGAGCCCTGGCACAGGCTCCCCAGGGAGGCATCACGGCACCAGCCTGGCGATATTCAAGCAGCACTTGGCCAAGGCCCCCGGAGACACGGTGTGAATTTGGGGTGTCCTGTGCAGGGACAGGAGCTGGGCTCGATGGTCCTTGTGGGTCCCTTCCAGCTCAGGATGTTCTATGATTCCATGATTCTAAGTGATTCTGCACCTACATTTTTCTGGCACATCTGGGCACCTCTGTCCTCTCTGCTTCAGTGCTCGACTTGAGCTTGGAGGACCTGTTGGGCATCACCCTACTTGCAAAGCTCTGTGGCAAAAAAAACCCAACCCAGATCCGCCACAGCTCCTGCACAACCCCATGTCCCATATCCCCAGCAAAAACGCACCCATGGCTGCCTCCAGCTGGTTGCGTTGCCGGCCCCAGCTGCCTGTTGGTCACCCCAGTGCAATACCTGTCCTCGCTGCCTGTAGCTTTGCAGGCGGACGCGGTTCCTGCCCGTTGAAGCTACGCGAGTGAACGCGCAAGCCAGATCAGGCAGGATGGGCCAGGTGAACACGGTGATTCAACCACCTCTTCAGGCAAAAAAAGAAAACCCAGAAAGCTGCTGCTGGGAGCCACGGGATGTGCCGTGCGGGTGGCTCTCGCGGTGCCGAACGACTCCGCGCAGCAACTCCTGCAAGGTAGGAGGGCTGGCTCCAGGAGAAGGGCGTCTGACCACAGCGGGGAGCTGGAAATTGAAGAGCAGCTGGGAGACACCTCAAAAACTCGCGGTGTTCAAGCCTAAGACGGCCACAGTGAAGCATCGCCGTTCCAGGAACTGAGCCAGAAAACGGGAGGACACCAACACCGAGATAAACACGGTAAGGTAGGGCGTGAGCCGCTCAGCTGCTCGGCCGTCATTGATGTTAAGGGCAATTTTAACATCCAGCAGACCCTTCTACATCTGAAAGGGATCAATTTAGCAGGATAAAGTTCTTCAGTTTGGAGAAAATAAAATATCTGTTTCCAGATTCTTGTTTGGCTCATCCTGCTGCCAGCTCTAAGCCCCGGTTAGCTCCGGTGCTTGCCGAGACCTCAGCAGCTCTGTTCGTTATAAAAAAGTGAACTGGGAAAAAAACCCAGAGAAATACAGGGAAAGGAAAAAAAAGGCAAGTAACCCAGAAATACCTAACGGCACTAAGGGCAGCCGCTCTGGTGAGGCCAGGCGTTAGCAGCGGCGCAGGGTGGTGGGGGTCTGACCTGCGCTCAAGGATCGATCCCCTTCTGCCAGCTCAGATTTTGTTTTTCTTCTTCGCTCGCCCGCTCGGTGTGGCAGCAGCAGGGGCTGCCTCCCGCCTTCAGTGCAATAAGCCGTCACGCCGGGGGTCGGGGAATCTGCGGCGAATCTGTGAGAGAGGGAGCAAATTAAATCAAGAGGAGCAGGAGCCAGAAAGGAGCCTGATTTTGAAAAAATACAGCAGTCACGATCCGGCTGTGCTCATCAGCTTTGTTTAATAAGACTGAGGAGCCAGTGGTTCGGAAAAAACAAAGTTGAGGTGAAATGGCACCGCTCAGACCTCAGGTAAACAGCAGCACGAAATCTTGGGGCTCATTCAGAGCCCTTTTCCAAACGGGAAAGAAGTGGTTTGGCATCGATTTCTCGCCATCGCTGCCTGGTTCCCCTTTTGCCCCTTCCCCGTCCCAGCTGGCTGGCGCAGCGGGGGGTTGCATGCCCAAAGCCCCCTCCCGAAGGTCACCAGCCCCTGCGCTGGCTGACAGAGCTGCTTTGGTGGTTTTAAACTCTTGCAGCAACACACTTGGCTTTAGATTTTCATTTTCAGTTTGTTTATAATTGTGGGGAAAAGCCAAATGTGGTGGTTTTAGCCTCAATCGTTTGTGTAAGCGAAAGGCTGGGACAACTCAGTCACAAACTGGCAGCTAAATTCAGTCAGCGCATGGCTTTGGCAGGAGTTGGTGCTGGCTTAAGGGAGAAGGTTAAAAAAACCCAAAACTCTTTACTTGAACTGTGCGACTTCATCCGTAGATGCCTGTTTTCATTGATGCTGCCTCCCAGAAGCTGTGCAGTCCTAGTTTTTGCCTAAATCCAGCTGACATTGTGATGAAAATGAAATCCAAGCTTTGTTCTGGCCATGTCTGCCAGCAGCTGTCGCAGATACCCACTGATGGTTCTTGGGCACTAGATCTGGGGCCAAGCCTTATGTACATGGCACGTAAGCCTTACATATCTGTAGCGTCATCCCTGTGAGGGCTTGATGCATCCCACAGACCTCTCAGATCACTTCCAGGGAAGGCAGCGGTGAAACACAAGCTCAGTACACTGCTCCTGGGACACACATCCTCACGGAGGAGCATCGAATCACGGTTAGAAAAGGCCTCCAGGATCATCAAGCCCTGCACCCCCCAGGCCTCCTAAACCATGGCCCCAAGTGCCACGGCTGCACGGTGTTTGAACCCCCCCAGGGACGGTGACTCCCCCACCTCTCTGGGCAGCCTGTGCCAGGGCCTGACCCCTCTGGCAGGGAAGGCATTTTCCCTCACACCCAACCTAAACCTGCCCTGACGCAGCCTGGGGCCGGTTCCTCTCGTCCTGTCCCTGGTGACTTGGGAGCAGAGACCAGCCCCCCCCTCACTCCAGCCCCTCTCAGGCAGCTGCAGAGAGCGAGAAGGGCTCCCCTCAGCCCCCTCTTCTCCAGGCTAAACCCCCCCAGCCCCCTCAGCCGCCCCCCAGCACACTTGTGCTCCAGACCCTGCCCCAGCCCCGCTGCCCTTCTCTGGACACGCTCCAGCCCCTCCAGGCCCTTCTTGTCCCGAGGGGCCCAAACCTGAGCCCAGCATTCGAGGTGGGGCCTCCCCAGGGCCGAGCACAGGGGCCCCATCCCTGCCCGGCTCCTGCTGGCCACACTGGCCACAGCTTTCCAGCATCCTTGGGAGACCCTTCCCGCTCCTCTGCCACCGGGCTTTCAAACTCCTGCATCATTGCATGTATCAGAGCGGTTCTAGAAATTTATTTCCCATTACTATGGTTTCTTTAAGCCTCCATTTCACGTGGGAGCCCGCTCTCCCAGGAAGGTTTGCTGGGATTAGGGCAGCCGGCGGTAGCAGGGCAGCGACACCAGGGGCTGGATCCCGGCAGAGCGCGCGTGGGTGTCTGTCCCCCTCGCTGTGGGACCCCACATCACCGCTCGGCACAGCCTGCAAGACATCCACGAAGCTGCTTTAAAACCCGCTTCGCAAAAACTGAAACCCCAGACTTTCTGGGGCAGCTACAAGAGGGCGAGCATCGATGGCTTTTGGGTCTTACGTCCACATGTGTCCATCAGGATGCGGCGGGATGGCGGCTGCCAGCTCCCCCCTCGCCTCTCTCCCTGGGAAACCCGGCCGCTTTGCACGCCAGGCTGGTCTGCAAACAGCCCTTTGAAGAGGGAGCGAGCAGAAGGCTGCGCCGAGCGGGAGCACTGCGAGGAGGTGCGAATAACGCCAGTAGGCTGCTCATTGTTCCAGTTTAAAAACAATTCAATGTCAATTCTGCGATCCTGCAGCTCTGTGAGAAGAAAGGAAAGCTAAGTAAGCTTGTAAAGGAGCAAAGCGCTGCTTCCAGCTTCAAAAGCCTCAGCAAAATCAATTAAGAGTGTAGGAAAAGTCTTGAAAGAACAACAGGGACCGACAGGCTGAACCGCACGAGCGCGTTACCTTTTCAAACCCTCTATGATGTTCCTGCGCGACGGCAGCCGCGGCACGTAGGTGTCTTTACATTTCACCTGCGAGAGCACCTGCCTCACGCTTTGCGAACAGCGCGCAAATACAGCGCTAGTGTTTGAGGCAGAACCAGCCGCCTTCGATGGGGAAAGGCAGCAGCTATTTAGCGGAACAAAAGAGCAACATGGTCAAAGTTTAGGATGAGCGAGGAGGAACAGCGAAGGGGAAGCGAGCGCTCCAGTGCTAAAGGTTTTCATTAGGAAATAGCCTGTATCCACCTCTGATGGATTAAACCACAGGTTTCCCCATTTTTTTTTCCTTATTTTGCAAAAATATTTCTCTAGAGTCAGTCCGCGAGTGCCGCCAGGTCCCTTCTGCACCCACACAAGTCGATAACGTCGTTCCTACCTCTCCAGCCATGAAGAAGTTAACCGCTTCCTCCGACCTTCGCAAAGGGAACGTGCCGAGCTGCTGCATCAGGGTCACAGGAGCGCCGCCGCGCCTCCCGTCCCTCCTCCCGCCCGAGCCTCCAGGACAGGTCGGCAAATCTGCTCTCCTTATCGCGTCCTGAGCTCCCGCCGAGATGAGCCACTTAATCCAACCGCCGGCTCCCGGGTCCCCCCTCGGAATGATCTATACCTCCAGCCACCCCATCTGCCCGTCGGCCGCCTGCAGATAACTGCTCGCTGACAGGCGTCCCGGGCGCCTTCGTTAGTCTTTGTGATTAACAGACCTGGGAATTTATTTAGTTCCAAAAAAAAAAACCACCCCGCTTCCCAGCAGCTGTAAGCCTACCCGCTACCATGATGTATTTAACAGACATAGGGGAAAAAAAGACCCGCTTCTGTTGTCTGGCGTGATGTCCTGGGCTTTATGATTAATGGGGGATTCTGTTAATGAATTATTTGGCGCCGACGCTTAATTTTAGAGAAAAATAGAATAGTAGTGACTGACTTGATCCTGACTGGGGACGGTGGTGAGTATTTAATTCTTCCCCAGCTAAATCCAGCCCCTAGCTATCTTGCGTCTCTGTGAGCGATGTTATCTGTCCCATTGAAAAAAAAAATATCTAACTACTCTGAAGCACCCTTAATCCAAAGCAATCAATTTCACTGCCTGCCTCGATGGCCAGCTCCGGCATTTAGCGGCTAGTCTACAAACAGCTCCGATGTACACAAGGCACGTTGCAGGGGGGAGAGAATAAAAATGGAGACCTCACACGGGTTTTTCCCCCCCCCCACCAAAGCAGAACAAAGCTTCACCTTCACTATCTGGTCGCTCAAAATGCAAAGCTGAATCACTGAGCCACATTCCTTTCCTTTCTCTTCTCTTTTCTTCAAGAGCTATTACGAATGTAGATTAAAAAAACAGCGTGGGACATCCTTAGTCACTGCCGCCCTGACCGAGGGAAAAATCAACAGTGTGAAAGCCCTGCGAGCCGGGCACTGAGCCGAGGCACCCGCTTGCAGCCCTGTTGCCTCATGATGTACATTTTCACCCTAAAATGTGAGGGCATGTAAGCAGCTCTCCCCAGCAAACATCCTGCTCCAGCCACCAAAGCAGCGGGTTTCACCAAGACCCAGGTACTGGACTGTGCTGGGCAGCCAGCTCTGGGCAGCATCGCTGCCTCTCCCTGGAGCTGGAAGAAAAACCAGCTACAAACAGGGCACCACAGTGAGAACAGCTCCATCAGCACCTACACAACGGGTTAGGAACGCTCCGAAACAAAAGTTGCTCTAAACCACTGTTCAGAAACCGCTCAGAGCTTTGTCTTCCACAACTAGGTGTGCTTTAAGCTCTCGGACAGTTCCGCTGGCACCGGGGAGTTTAGCAATTCGGGTGCCTCCCCTGGGCACCCCCGTAGCTCTCACAGCATAAGGGGGAGCGGCCGCTTAATGACGAGGAGGTCCTGTTCTCTGTAACACACATAACAAACTTCCCATTCCCAAAGTTTGTCTTTGACAAACTTCTCCATACTTTCCTTTTTTTTGCTCAGCTATATTGTTATTAACGAGCTGCTTACAGCTTTTGTAAGTGAATACCACCGATTCGTGCGCGCTTCCATTTTATTGTGCTCCTTTCACAGAATCCCAGACTGGTGGGGGCTGGCAGGGCCCTCTGGAGCTCACCCCGTCCCACCCCCTGCTGGAGCAGGCACCCCCAGAGCAGGGGCACAGGGCCGCGTCCAGGCGGGGGGTGAATGTCTCCAGGGAAGGGACCCCACAGCCTCTCTGGGCAGCCTGTGCCCCTGCTCTGGCACCCGCACAGGGAAGGGGTTTGGCCTCATGTTCAGGGGGAGCTTCCCGTGTTCCAGCTTGTGCCCGTGGCCCCTTGGCCTGGCGTTGGGCACCGCTGAAAAGAGCCCGGCCCCATCCCCCTGACACCCGCCCTTCAGATATTTATAGGCACTGATGAGCTCCCCCCTCAGCCTTCTCTTCTCCAGGCTGAACAAGCCCAGGTCTCTCAGCCTTTCCTCACCAGGGAGATGCTCCAGCCCCTGATCCCCTTGGCAGCTCCCCCCTGGCCTTGCTCCAGCAGTTCCCTGCCCTTCTTGCACTGGGGGGCCCAGAACTGGCCGCAGCCCCCCAGCTGTGGCCTCACTGGGGCAGAGCAGAGGGGGAGGAGAACCTCCCTCGCCCTGCTGCCCACACGCCTTTCCATGCCCCCCAGGGCACCGCTGGCCCCCTTGGCCCCAAGGGCCCGGTGCTGGCTCAGGGTCACCTCGCTGCCCCCCAGCACCCCCAGGGCCTCTCAGCAGAGCCGCTCTCCAGCAGGTCCCCCCCAGCCTGTGCTGGTGCGGGGGGCTGTTCCTCCCCAGGGGCAGGGCCTGGCCCTGGCTCTGGTTGAATTCCCTGAGGTTCCCCCGGGCCCAGCTCTCCAGCCTGGCCAGCTCTCGCTGGGTGCCAGCACGGCCTCTGGTGCATCAGCCGCCCCTCCCAGCTCGGTACCGTCAGCGAACTTGCTGAGGTTACGCTCTGTCCCATCGTCCAGGTCACTGATGGATCTATCAAACAGGTCAGGGCCCAGCACAGACCCCTGGGGAACACCGCTAGTTACGGGCCTCCAGCCTGACCCTGCCCCGTTTCCCAGCTACCCATTCCCCATTTACCCTTCAGATCACTTCTGAATATTGAGCTTGCTTTCAGCAGCTCCAGCATTCTCCCCACCACCCCCTTCCCCCAAAAGTAGTCACTTAAATTAGAGGCTGTTATTGCATATATTCCTTTACCAATTCATTAGGTATTAAAGCAAGACTTTAAATTGTGGTAGCTAACAAAAAGAGGGTCGCATGCGATTCTAAAGAGATGCTCGGTATTCCCACAATTTTAATGCATTTATAAAAATAACCACAGCATTTTATTAGTTTATAAAATACAGTTTCAAGTGATTAAAGCACAGGTACAGACTAGCTAAAATTATCTGGCAGCAGCGAGGGTACACGCCGAGCATGGCAAACAAGGAAGAACACAAGCAAACAGCCGTTCTCGCGCCCCGCCGTTCCCTCACGTGTTGCAAGGGTGCGCAAACCCATCTGTATTCCAGAAAAATAGACCCGGTCTCAACTAAAGCCAGCCCTGCAAGGCCACGGGCACGCTCAGAGGAGAGATGGCAGAAAGCAGACAAGAGAGTAGCAGCGGCTCCAGGGTTAGGAAGAGGAGGATGAAGAAACCTTACTTCAGAACAGCAGCTCTGCAAAGCAGGAGAGGATTTCTAACCGAAAGCTGCGGAAAGGAAAACCCAGCACACAGGGACTCCAAGGTTAGTTAGAAATGAAGGCAACGACGAGGATTAGGTAAAACTGGGCTGTACTGCGGCTGTAGAGCTGCAGCCAAAGCCGGACCTGTCGCCTACCAGAAGGTGGAAGCGCTCTCCAGAACAGGGCGGCCGCGGCTCTTCGTAACAGAAGATCCAGACCCCCGTTTCCAGTTCGTCTCCAGTCCCCGTACGGCCCGTCCGCACAGAGGCGTCAAGAGCTGGATGAGCTTCGAAGCGACCGTGGCTATCACTGCCGCACACACTTCCCACGTGCCGCTGGGCTAGGGGTTCGCTAAAGTCAGTCAGGTTCAATTTAAAGATTTGAATTAACACCTACGTTCCCACCACAGCTCTTCTCACGGGTGACCCGACAGGAGCAGTCCCTTTGTTACCCTTTTTAGGGGACAGGGATCAATTAGTGCTCATTTCTGCAGGACGAAGTATTTAGTAGAGCCTGGAAGAGCAGGTGCGAAAGTGTTACACCCTTCAGCTGAGCCTCTGGGTAAAGCCATGGCAGGAGGAAAGACCCTCTCCACGAATTTCGCTTATGACACACTGCTTATAATACAGACTTCTACCTTACAGCAGTAGTCTTAGCGGAGTAGGACGGGGGGAAGAAATATATAATCTATTTCTAACCAAATTCGATGTAATTCTGTCCCCCGAGCGGCTCAGAGGGGCTCACCATGTTCCTTTTGGCTGTTCATTCCTCTCCTCCAAAAGGAAGCCGTCCCTGAAGGATGCTATTTCACCTCTGCACAACAGAAGAGCACGGGAGGAACCTTTTCCAGGAGGCCCCGGCTCCTTAAGGAAAGCAGAGATCAGCAGTATTTTACAGACACATTAAAATATTTTTCAAACAGGGTGTAAATTAGATTCCCCATTTACCTGCCAAGATTCCAGTTCAGTCCTTTTCATTTCCCTTGTACGAACAGCTGGCACAAGCAGCTAACACAGCAGGAAGCACGATTCCTTAAACTACTTTAAGTGTTAGTGACGCATACGTTCTAATCAAGAGTTGGCATCTTTAACATTCTTTGTATTTATTTTAAGAAAGCGTTTTAGTTAATCTAAGCAAGAATATTCAAAAGCTACTGTGAAGAAAAATGCAGTTTTGTTTCTGCTCTAACTTTTCAGAATAGGCACGGAACGCTTTGCCAGCTCATTCAGCAGCCATCACTCGGCTAACGCGGCCGAGCAATACGGAGCAAGGAATTGCGCAAAGAAAAAAAAAAAGAAAGAAAGAAAAGCTCAAATTAAACCTCGTAAAGACAACTTCTGCGCCAAGGACGCGCGACGTGGCGTTATCAGTGAGAAGCCAGGGCGGGAGAGGCAGTCAACACGCAGCAGGGCAGAGAGGCCCGTCTCCAGGTGGATTCTGCGTGGTTTTTTGCTGTCCTTCGAAACAAAAGGATGCGCAAGGCTTGCTTGAAAGAGAGCAAGTTCAGAAACTCCCCTACGACCGTGCCGAGCGTGGCCAGGCAGTCAAGGTCAAGTTTTCACCTACGCTACTCGCTGCATAAAAGAACACAAATATAAAAACACCGATGGTTTGCATAAAAATAGATATTTTTTTGTAGTTCTCCTCTTAAAATTACTGTACAAATAAATAAAGTTATTGTCCATTTAAATATAACCGTTTGGGAAAACCGGAAGCTGGCAACGGTCTTCTGATCGACCCGCTCATTCCTAAGGAAGGCAGAGGTGTTCGCCGTCTCCGAGGCCTCCACGTCACAGCGGGACACGATACCTGCAGAGGAAACGCGCCAAAGTTGCAAAATAAAATACTTCTCGGTGAGACCACTGGGCTGTACCAAAGCTCCCCTGACCCTCTGTCCTGCCTCGGGGACAGGGAAGAGCCCAGGGCGGGTACGCAAGCGGGCTTCCCTCAGTAAAAATTCCAGTTCTGAGCAAAGTTTAACTTAAGGACTTCCTGAATCACAGGTTATATCTATATCCTCGTCTTTAAATTCATGAAAGAAAACTCTTTTAGATGTTTTTCACGCTGTTCTGAGGGGAGTCGGTGTTTGGTTGCCCTACGCTGTAGAGTTCATTGCCCTGCAATAAGAAAGCATTATGGAAATTTTAAAAAAAAGTGTCTCCTGCTTGAATCGAACTGGCCATTGGAGAATTTCTTCGGAAGCATCTGGATTTAGCACCCGAGAAACCCTTTCCCGCTTCCGTGCTACTCCCGATTTTAGATTAGGAAAGTCAGCTACGAAACCGCTCTGTTTTCTGGACCGAAGCGCCCACGAACCGGCGTTTAAGACAAGCCCGCTTTGGAAAGGCGAGGGGGTTCTCACGTCAGTCCGCACTAACACGGCGGCCGACGGCGTTTTCAACAGCGCCGCGCCACAAGTCGCTGCTGCATCGACACCCGCGATGCACCAAAAGCGAGCGTGGTAGGTGTCCGGTTCGCTTCCTACTGAACAGCAAGATAAAATAAATGAAGAGGACTGAGGCAGACGGGGTTTTCAGGGCTACATCCTGGCTGCGCTGGTGTTTTTCTCCTGAACCTCGTTCTGCAAACCTACCTACCAACATGGTTTCATAAAGGAAAAGGAAAGTGAACCGTTGCAAGCCTGACACTGTGCTGCTACAGCCTTCCCACCCCCACCTTATCCTTGCAAATTCCTCTGTCGCAGGCTAACCACTTCAGGGCTGGCCTGCCAACTAGTGGTACCGTTGCTATTACAGTACACCAGGCCTCCCTGCTTCAGGTGGGAGCCCCGAGAACTGCAGACCCTACCAGGCTAATCGAGTAGTTTTCAGTGATTAAATTGATTTTTCCTCAATAAAAAAAGCAGCGTTGGTCTCATCTACCGAGATTTCAGTAAAGCATTTGATGTAGCACCACACCAGAAAGCGTTAGCTAGACGGGAGAGGACTGGGATTAGTGAAAAGGAAGATGCAAAGCAGTTAACTTGGCCCAAGGGAAAACTGGGACGGATAATTTGGAAATGAAGAGGCTAGAGCAGAGTTTTATCAAGATTGGCACTGGCGACGGACTTGTTTAATTAATGTTTTCACTAACAGCCTTGGCACAATTAGAAGTGTGCTGATGACACAAAGCTGGAGGTATTACGGTTATAAAAAAGGATGGGGAAATATTCAGGGTCTTTCACTGTTTCTTCTGACTGACGGGCTGAAACTCAGCAATAGAAAACATAAGGCCATGCATCTGTGAACTGAAGTAACTGCTGTAACCCAGAACGGTACTGATTTGAAGCAACTCAGGTCAAAAAGGGCTTTAGGATACAAAGTAATTATGAGAGGATTAAGTGATACAGATGTGAAAGGAGAGAGGTGCGATCCTGGAATACACTGGGAGGAATATTTCCAGCCTAGCCAGTAAACACTGGTGCTTTGCAAGGACCTGAAGAGACTCGTCTGGAGGAAGCACAGAAATTATTTGTATCTACAGAGGAGGATGGAGGAGCCAGGCTCACTGGAACCAACCACCCAAGCTTGGACAGGAAGAAATGCCACTAGAGTTACAGTTGTCCTCTACAAACTAGTTCAGAATGGGCAAACACCTGGGAAGGGGAAGAACATTTGAAGGTAAAGGACAAGTCCGTCACGAGATCAAGAGCGTTAAACCAATCAGAAATGCATTTGGGTTGCAAGAGAGAATGTCCTTAGCTATAAGAACAGCCAGGTGCTCAGTCGCAGCGACAGCATCAGACACATAAATCTTCATCTCTGTGATGCACTTATCAAATTGATGCCAGGATATGAAGCCCGTGACAGCAGAAGACACGACTTGAAAATCCTGGAAACTCCCTTCTGTATTTTCATTGCTCTGCTGAAAGACATGGAATCTGAGAGATCACCTTGAATGTTCTGGTGGATGGCCAACCTTCCATCAAGGCAGATACGAAAGAGGCCATCAAGGATTAGGAACAAGTTTTTTTTCCAAATATGCACATAAAACCAAACAGTCTCCCGGCAGGACTCGGCAAGGCCACCAGCCCAGCCTTCTCCAAGACATTCTTCAAGGCTTTTACATGTAAAACAGTTCTGACAGGAAGCTCCTCTACCCCCTGGTGTACCCAGCTCCGATACGCTCTGAGCATGGAGAGTGCTTTAATTACCAAAAAGAAATACCTGTCTTTAATCTTACAGTTACTCTCATACCTAAATACCACATTTAAGATGCACCCCTCAACTATACAGTAACTTTTCCCACTTCAGGTGTTATTTAGTTAGCAAATACACTGTAAAAGCAACAAGCAAAGGTAAGTGCTGGAGTGATGGCAGAAACCTGCCCTCACTTGGGGCAACAGACGAGGTTTAGGGTAAAGGAGAGGCTGGCCCAGATGCAGATGGCACAGCCAATTCCCTGAACAAACACAATTAAGGAGGCAAAAGTTTCTCTCTTACACATACTTCAACCAAATTCCTTTTCCCAAAGGTTTATCAAAGCCCTTTCTTCTTCTAGTTTGGCTGTAACTTTCCATCTCTGAATTTTCAGAGCTGCTACCGGTCATGTTTGATTTAGAGGGCTTTGGCCTGGAGGTCAATAACAGAAAAAATCCCCTGTAAGCTCAGCCTAAATAGGGAGTAGCCTGGCAGCGACACTAACCTGAACGCCCTTCGTCTCTATGAGACAGAGCGTTGACGCTTCTTGCCGTAGGAGATTTGCCTGATTCGGACTTCTAGTTGGAAGGCATCCAACCTTTCCTTTGGGTTAAAAGCCAGCATATCATGCAGGAGCTTGCAGAGATCATCCGGCATGGACTTCTTGTTTTTCAAGGGAATTTGTAATTTCATGTTGGGATTCTCCAGCAACGCTTCTCCGAGGGGAATAAGCTCCTTGCCTTGGCAGATGTAAGTTCCTGAACACAGATTAGAAGGAGTCAGGTTACACAGGTAGAGGAAAGTCTACACAAAACGCTGTCATGTGCGGTACGGGTAGACACTGGAAAACAAAACATCCCAAAGGTTACCGGAGATCACTTATTGAGAGGTGACTGCCAAGTCAAATACTGGGAGAAGCTGTTACCAGAAGAGGCTTTTACTTTCAAAGAGTAAGCGAGGTGTTGCACAAGGCTGCATGCGTAACCGTGCGTGGAAGAGAGGGAGCAAGTGTAAGCACGGCACGCTCGTCAGGCGGTTATACGGGCCATCTGCAGAGAAAGTGGGCTGCCGAAATCAGCTTCCTCCATTTTACTCCGTTCCACCCTACCAGCAGGCTCAGAAGCTCTAGAAGAAGGGGGGAGACCGTGCTTAGCTGAGGTGACTTGAAAGAGTTAAACACAAAACTTATTTGCTCAGTTAGTCAAACAATTTTCAATTAAAATGACAGCATATGCCATTTACTGTTAGCCAACTTCTCCTCGGCAAGATTAAGGAAGGGAAATGTAAATTTGCTCCTGGTAATCTAAATAATTTCACCGGTTGTTGGAAATGAGCAACCAGCTTCCAAAACAGACAGTAAAAACAGCTTTGCTCACTCGAGCTGCTCTGCCCCTGCACCAAGCAAAGAATAAATGTTTCAAAGGCAGCGACCTCTTTGCGTATAGAAAAGGTTGGCCTTGCAAACACCTTATCTCCAGTAGGCGGGTAGCTATTTTAATGAAATCTGTTCATGCTTTGGTCTCAGCTGCAGCCATTTGCTTGTTTCTGTAGGCAAACATTTATCAATGTTTGGCGTTTTAAAAAGAAATAAATAATCGAATTAGAACTGAGCCTACTTGAAGACGAAAAAAAAAAAAGGAAAGTTAAAGAGGTAGCACAATAGCTTCTCAAAGGTCCTCGGTAGAAATTCCTTTTAAAGAATTTAAACATTTAAAAGACAGACAGACATTGATCTCAGAGCCTGGGTGGATGTCTTCGGTTATTATGCTAATGGGTATGACTGGCATTCTCTCCTCTCGAGATGGATTTTTCCAATGCAATATACTTTTCTGAAATCATTTAGTACAAAGGATTTCAAGCGCGCATATACGTAGGAGATTTGGAGGAAGGAGGAGGCGGAGAGAGCAGGCCATCGGAGGAGTCGTCCCTGTGAGATCTTGCATCTCTCAACTGCGAGGAAACTCAGCCAGATGGCACTGAGGCTTATCTAAACATCCTTTCCCAGTTTATTATTTGGCTCCTTGGAACATCCTTTCAGTGCTCCGAGTGATCCCGTCCCTTGGTTATGCCAAGTCAAGGATACAAGCGAACCCGTAAGCCCAATTCCAGAAAGGTTTTGGTTTTAAGAGCATTAAAAGCGTTTCTGAGCAAATGGAAGCATACGGTTACAAAATCCTCTACAAAGAGCATAGCTGTAAGAGAGATGCCTCACCAACAGCTACCAGTTTTTTTCCTCTTACAATTCTTTAGTGACAATAAGGGCCAAATCCATTTTGAAGAGCATTTCTCAGCGCAAGGCAGGCCTGACAGCAGTGCCAGAAGCGATCTTTCCCTTAACCTTTAAATCCCACAGAGTATTTCTGGCAGAAGGAATGATCTTCCAAACAAAATGATTTGTAAATACAAAAAGCATTCCCTCCGCCTTAGCAGTATCTCTTCAGGGCCTGGAAACCCTGCATGAGAAGCAATCAAATTAGGAGCAACGCATGTTGAAGAAAGATTTCTTTGCAGTTCTTTTAAAAACAAAAACACCAAACACCCAAAAAACCCCAACTTGGGTTTCTTTGGGTTGCAAAGTGCCTGCAGATTCCTGGAAAAAGCCACATCCAAGGTATATGTGCCACAGCATTTGTAACTACGCACGGGAGAGACGCCTCTCAGAGGCTCCCTACAGATCCAGAACACCTGCTGACAACAGGACAGCACCGATCTGATCCTCACCGAGCAATTCCTTCTCAGTATCCCCGTCTCGGAAGGTGATCCTCTCTACCATAGCCCAGAAAATGATCCCAAGGGCAAATATGTCAGCCTTCGCAGTGTAGTGACCTTCCCATACTTCTGGAGCCATGTAGAAGTTTGACCCACACGCAGAGGAGAAGCGATGCTGGTTTACGTTCCCTTTCCCCTGACACACCTTGCTGAGGCCAAAATCCGCTACCTAAGAAGAAAAAAAAACAAGAACTTATTCACAAACATCGAGTTTACAGGCATCGTTTACAAACAGGGTAGGCAACAGCAGCTCAGCGAATGCCACTCCAAAATCCACCACTGACGCTTGGCGGGTGGCAACCCTAGCGAAACAAAGAGCTGATTATTTCCCTGTTAGCTCTCTGTTCCCCAGCTCCTTCCCTGTTGGTTGTTCCCCCTCCTAAGATGGGCAAAGCAGGTATCTGTTTGTTATCTTGCCGTGAAGTTCATTCCGATTACATCTAATCGGGCATGAACATAGCTCAAATGACATCTATGGGAGAAGTGGCTCTTATTGTTCCACAGCGAGTGCACCGAACCTCTCGCATGACCGTTATTATCCATAGTGATTCAGATGACATTGATTTAAATGTCTCTTGACGGCTCTACAGGTCGAAGTACGAATAACCGTTATTGATCTGAACGGTCAAGACATGAATTATCTGCAAGGCACCGACCTGTTTATTTTCTAACTAGAGCAACTCTCGGGATTGAACGTTCAGGAGCAAGATGGCTCCCAGCTTTTCCAGCTCCCTGAAAAGCAGCTGAACGGACTTTCAGCCTGGTGCTACAAGAAAGGCAGCTAGCCAGTCTTCACCTCAATCCAGGCATCAACCTGCAGGAAGGGTTGCTGGAAGGAGGAAGGAAACACAAAGACATTCCCTGCCTCCCCTGAACGTGAGGCAGCACTACTGGAAGCACTAACTGTTGTAACAGGGCAGTATGTTCTTAGAGTTTAAAGGAACAAAAAAAATTGCTTCACTTCTGACTGATCACGATCTCTCTGATTATCTAGCGTGCAGATGTTAGCCCCAAACCGCTCCCCTCAACAGGATAAGCAGTGGATGAAGGACGTTACAGAAACACACCATCGTGACCCTCTACTTCCTTCCAAGCCTCCTAAAAAAAAATAAAACACAAAAAGCCCACAACTGATATCAGATGTTCCTAGTACATTTCTTACAAGCTACAAGGATCACAAGACTTACCAAAAGACCATTCCAAAGCATGTGATGCACGAGCCTGTAGATCATGTACTTGTTACAGCAAAGTTTTATTCCCTTACCTTTACTATGGGGCTTCCACGTCTAAGAGAAATCAAAATATTGTCAGATTTTAGGTCTCTGTGCACTATCTGGTTTCTGTGCAGGAAAGCCACGGCACTGCTGAGCTGCCGCATGAAGCTGTTATTCAGCTGAACATCTGGGCTGCGAGACAGCAGGTATTCATTCATGTTGCCACCATCGCAAAACTCCATCACAAACCACAGAAAGCAGGCGGCTTTGGGATCCATGCACCTCCGCCCTTTCAGGCAGGTCTCAATTAGCAGCAAATGGCTATCCGATTTCCTGTAACGATGACTAATTGGCTGAAAAACTTGGCCGTTCTGCAGGATACACTCCTCCAACTGGATCACGTTTTCATGTTGCCTCTGGATGCTCTGCAGGGCCCAGAACTCTTGCAGAGCCAGTTCTACATTTTCGGGCACGTTACAATGCATCCTTTTAACAGCTACCTTGCTTCTAGTTTGATTAACGATGGCCTCATAAACCACCCCGTAGCTCCCTCGCCCCACTTCTCGAACGATGCTGTACTTGGCTTCTGTAGCCATCCCTCACTTCGGCCCAGCGAACAGCAAATCAGAGGAAAATACGTGAACTCATGGCAATCAGTCACCTGCAGTAAAACCCTGGAAGAGAAGGGGATAAAAAGCTTAAAACTCTCCCAAACAAAGCAGCTTACCAACAATCACCTGCAAATACTTCCGCCCAATATCAATTTTAGTGGTATATGCATCGGTGTGTGATGCAGCTGCATGAGGACCAACAGCTAAAATGGGGTTTTAAGAGGAAAAAATCTATATCCATGGTAACTTTAAGACATTATCAGGTACAGTCCGGACTGCACAGTTGGATACAACCACCTGGGAAGTGACATTGATTTGTCAACAGCGGATGAAGTTTAGTGAGAAAGGAAAAGAACTATGTAGACACGTTTCCTAAGCAGGGCAGGAAAGGGAAGACAAGACCTCCTGGGTAACAGCTGAACTTACTGTTACAAGAATTGACTTTTGAAGAAATAAAGTTAACCAGAAGTGCCAGTTTGGCACTAGATCTTTTGTTCTCACTTTCCCCCCTCGCAACTGTACTTATCCATTAATGGCTACATCATGTCCTTACGCTTCCACCACTAATTTTCCACCAGTCCATACCCTGATACTCACCCCCTTTCTCCAGCTCACCCTCTTCCAGCCCCTCACACTGCACTTCCCCTCCACTTCAAGTTCCCTGCCCCACTGGGTTCCATTTCACTCTCTTAACACCAGCTCTCCCTGCAATTCTCATGGTCCCTCATTCGACTCCCCCCAGCCCTATCCCCTAATAACCCAACTCCCATTTTAGCCCCTCATCTCACTTCTCCCTGCTCCAGTGCTCTCTAACACCAGCCCATTTTGCTCCTTAATCAACACATCAATTCTTTGCTCCCAGCAAAATTTTACTCTGCTTAAATGCCCCAAATGTTCCTTTCCCAATCCCCTTAATCTTTCCCCCTTCAAACCTCTCCCCTGCTCCCTACACCACCTTCAAAGCCCCCACTGCCCCCCAAATTCTCCTCCCTTCCCAAACCCTCGGTCCACCTCCCCCAACCCAAGCCCCATCTTCCCTCTCCTCCAGCTCCATCTACCACCTGTGCTCCTTTCGCAAACCTTTCATCTTTCCACCCAGCCCTCCCAAACCTGTCCCACCCTATGTCCCCACTCCTCAGTCCCCAGTCCCCCAGTCCCCCATCCCTCCCCAAAGCAGCCCCCACCGCAGCCCCAACCCCAACCTTCCCCCAAACCCCCTCCCCCCGGCATAACCACACCACCTCCCTGGGCCCCACCCTAATCCCAACCCCCCTCCCCACCCCAGCCTTTTTCCCTACTCCCTCACCTCCACCAGCCCCTCAGGTCCAACTTTTCTCAGCATCTCACCTCAACCCCCTTCCTCATCCCAGCCCCCTTCTTCCCCCCTGCCCCCCCCAGGCCCAGCATTTCCCAGCATCTCACCTCAGCCCCCTTCCACTCCCTCCTTCCCCACCTCAGCCCCCTTCCCCACCTCCACCAGCCCCTCAGGCCCAACTTTTCCCAGCATCTCACCCCAGCCCCCCTTCCCCACCCCCCCAAGCCCCAGCTCTTCCCAGCATCTCACCTCAGCCCTCTTCCACTCCCCCCTTCCCCACCCCAGCCCCTTTCCCCACTCCCCTGCCTCCACCAGCCCCTCAGGGTTAGCTTTTCCCAGTATCTCACCTCAGCCCCTTCCCCCACCCCAGGCCCCTTCCCCACCTCAGCCCCTCCCCCACCCCCATCCCCCACCTCAGCTCCTTCCCCACACCCCTCAGACCCTTCCCCACCCCCCAGCTCCTTCCCCACCCCAGCCCCTTCCTCAACCCCCAGGCCCTTCCCCACCCCAGCCCCTTCCCCACCCCCACAGCCCCCTTTCCCCACTCCACCCCCCAGCCCCTTCCCCACCTCAGCCCCTTTCCCCACTCCACCCCCCAGCCCCTTCCCCACCTCAGCCCCTTTCCCCATTCCACCCCGCAGCCCCTTCCCCACCTCCGCCATCCCCTCAGGCCCACCCCTTCCCAGGATCTCACCTCAGCCCCCTTCCCCACCCTCAGCCCCCTTCCCCATCTCCTCAGGCCCACCTCTTCCCACCACTTGGCCAAAGACCCCTGCCCCACCACCCCCCCGCCCCTCAGGTCCCGCTCGATCCCGCTTCCACGCGCCTCAGCCCCTTCCCCAGCCGCCCCACAGCCCGACCCGCCTCCCCCTTCTCACCGCCGCCGCCGCCGCAATTCCCGCCGCCGCCGCTCGGCCCCGCCCACTGGCCGCAGCCTGCCAACCAGAAGGAAGGAGGAGCGGTCGAACCAATCACAAATCAGCGACGGGGACGATGAGGCCGCCGTCGGACCAATCAGCGAACGTTTCGCCTTCCCTTCGGTTCAAGCGGCCCGGGCGGGGAAGTTCTGCGCCTGCGTGGTAGTGGCGGAGCGGGCGGTGGGGAGAACTACAAGTCCCAGCAGCCTTTGCGGCTGACAGGTGCCCGCTGAGGCCAAACCACCGCAAAACGCCGCGTGTGCTGGAGCCATGGGCCAAGGCTGTGTCCTCCCCACCCGTCCGTCTGCCTGTCTGTCCCCTTGTCCCGGCAGTGGTTAGCGAGGCAACTGTGCAAAGCAAATGCAGCTGCTTCCAGGCCTTCGCTTCCCACCTCCGATTTGGCTGCTATGGTTTAAAAAAAATTTAAATAACTACAAGGTTTTTTTGAAACTTTTGGCAGGTGCCCGGAGGGTACCAGCCCACCCGGGCCCCCCAAAATGAGGGTCCTGGTGCAACCCCCCGCGAAGACATGGTGGCATCAAATGCCTCGAAAAGAGCATCAGAGGGATGTGCCCCCATCCCAGAGCATCACTTGGGGGTTCATCCCAAACTGTGGGTCACCCCCTCATTCTCAGCCCCAGCTCAGGATTCAGACTGCACCTCTGAGGAGGAGGAGGAGGCTTCACCACGGGCAGGCTGATTTCCAGCTCATCTCTCTTAATTGGCAGCATTTTCAGGCAGCGGACACGTGCCTTTTCAAGCTGGTCTCATTTCCCTCCATGTCGTGCATGGGCGAGACAGGGCACGGGGGATTTCCCCACTGCACCTGCAGAAATTAATAATACAAAAGAGTTTTTAACAACCCAATTTTGTCAGAAAATGGAGCCTGTTGCTGATAATTTATAGAGACCAACCGGATTTGGTTGCATGGCAGGGGGGAGGGGGCAAATTTCTCAGTGGGGACCATTTCAGACTGTCCCACATTTTTTTCCCCGCTCCTGTTTAACCCTGCCTGGCCACATTTCCAAACTAAAATACAATTTTAAGAGGTGTCTTTGAGCTGCTGGAGATATCTGTGTCCTAAACAAGCTCTTAGTACTGATGGGGCCGGGAAAAGGGACCAGCAAGAGGCAGCTGGGACCATCTGCATCTCAGCAATAAGGGCTGTGGTGGTTCCCTGGTGAGAAAGCACTCGAGATGTCCACCCTGGTTGTGCTTGCATTAGGAATTGCAATGGAATAAAAACCCCACGGTGCTCCCACTCTTCACCCCAGGATGGCTCAGAGAGGGGGACCCAGGGTTGCAGATGGGTGCCAGCCCTGAGGACTGGAGCATCCCAGTCCCCCAGCATTAATTGACAAGGCTGGGGAAGTTTCCCCTGTGGCCAACCTCTGCGTGGCCATCACACCCCCTTGATATCGGTTTTAATAACAGCCAGCGCTCCTGATATGAAATAAAACCACGGCACCGGTCTGAAATATTTCCTTGTGCCTTAAAAACAAGACCCAGGGATGCGATATCACCCACCAGGGGCACATCAGCCCCAAATCCTGGCTCCACATGGAGATGCTACAGGGAGGATGAGCCCGGTGGGATGTTGGGTACCACCCCATCGCCTTCCCAGCCATGCCCGGCTGGCAGGGAGGGTTTTAATTGCCTTCGCTGGATTTTTATTCCATTATTATCACAGCAGCATCCTTCAGCTGCCGTGATGTCCCGCAGCAAGGAGTCAGGGGCTCATCCCTCCTCCTCTCCCCTTCCAGCTGCCCATCTGCTCGCTGCATTTCTGTATTTTATCCTGGAAAAAAAAGTAATTTTCTTACTAACTTTTTTGCCTGGAGAGGCTTTTGTAGACCTTTAGCATGTCTGCCCTGAGCTGCCTCTTTCCCCGTCCCTCATGAGGGGACCACCCCATCGTTCCCACACCTCACCCAGCATCATCAACAAACCCACTCCTGCTATCAGGGATAATTGTTATTTTTGCATTTGGGTTAAAAAAATAATTAAGCATCAAGAGGACTGGCGGTGCAGCCAACCTGTCCTTCCTCACCTGCGCAACATCCAGCACCGGCGCCCCTTCACTCCTGCAAACGCATCGTCCAATGTGTCAGGGTGTTGGGGGGGGGGGAATATTTTAATGGAGCAATCTAAATAAATAAAGATAAAATAAATCAAAGTCCTGAATGTTAAACATCGGGCCCGCTGGGACAGTTTGGACTCTATTAAAAAGCGCTGCACATTCCTCCGGTGACTCAGAGGTTTTATGTGCTAAAGACGACAGTGATGTAGCAGTTTTTCTTTCACAAAGCACTAAATGCTGGGGCTTGGGGGTTATTTTTTGGTGCATTGTGGCTTAACTGGTACCAGCCCAGGCTCCTTGCTGGGAGGATGGTGGGACCCACACTGGGAATGATGGGGCGAGCGGAGGGTGCAAGGCTGGTCGGTTGGGCAGCACTGCGAGCGGCAGGAGAGATTTAGTTGCTGCTGAGCAATGAAATCCCTTATAGTTATTCTGTTTTATTGATTGCTGAACCTGTTTCATTAAACTTCAAGATCTTTTTTCCCAGCGCGAGCCCGGCTGGAGGCAGCGCAAGCGTTTGGGGCAGTGCAAGGATGGATGCGTGCTGGTGCATTGGGCTCAGAGCCATCCTCTGCTCTCAGATGGGATCATCGGCACCTCAAAACTCTAATCTTGCCCCCAAACCCCCCTGGGGCATCTGTGCTGTATTTCTGGGTAGGTACGGGCTCCGTCTCAGCGCCTAGAGACATCGCAGCATCTATAAGCGATGGTGGTCTCCTAGGGAAGCTGATTGCTAATTATCTCCCCTCGCAGGGAAAGCTGCTCCGTCGCAACCAAATGTCACCCATCGACAGCCAGGGGGGACACAGAGGGTCCGGGTACCAGCGGGGACGAAGCTGCATCCTCATCCCACGTCCGGCAGGGGATGGCATGGGGCGGGGATGCAAGAAAAGAGAGGAAAAAGATCCAATTAGGGTGAAAACTCATTTGCCCGCCCCGCAGCAGCGCGGCGGGTGTTGGAGGTGGCTGCGGGGACTTTCCGACCACCTGATGGATGTTGGGGGGGGGGGCCGCTGCTTGTCTCCCCCGAAATAGCCGCCGGTGGGAAATGAGTCACCGGTTTCAATCTGGTTTCTCGCCAGCCCGTCCCCGCCGCCATCCATCAGACGGGGCTGAGCCAAGCAGATTTTTTTCCCGGGGGAAGATCTTTTTTGCGGGAAGGAGGAGACGGGGGGTGCCGTGGCCCCAAAGCAAGAAGCAAGTAGATGGTTTAAACATCATCTTTCCCATTTTTCAAGTGCTGGCCTCAGGGGTTGAACATAAATATAACAACCGTGGGCTCATGGCATCGTCGCTCCCAGATGCTTTGGGGGGCAGAGAGCCTCAACCGGCAAAGTTTTGGCTGCTGTTTGGATGCCCAAACCTACGTACACGTATATGGATGTGTCCGTGCTCCCCACACCATGGGTTAAAATCTTTCCCCTACAAAATGCTTTCTCTGCCCTGAAGTATTTTTAGGGATTTGCCTAAACTTGAGGGTTCTTCCCCCAAAAATCAGCCTATGGTGCTAATAAGGTGATTTTCTCCCCTCACATTGGACTCAAGCCATCTCCTAATAAGCCACCCACTCTGGCATGGTGGGGATGTACAAGGGACGATACACCATACATTGGACCATACTTAGGGTCAGATCTACCATTTTCCCCCACCATTTCAATAAAAATTTTCTCCACAGCCTCTATTAACAGCTCCTCCGACATCCCAGCCTCCAGCCTCCGACCATCCCCGTGGCCTCCTGGTCCCTGTGCTGCTCCTCGGAGCCGGGCATCCCATGCAACGCTCCAGAAGTGGCTCCACGGGTGATGACTACAGAGGGGTAATGGCTTCAGGCACTTATTCTGAAATTCAGATATCCCTCCAGCTTTCAGGCACCAACGTCTTGATGGCCTTAATTCATCAGTAAGAGGTAATTTGTGAAAGGATGGGTGATCTTCAGCAATGTCTTATCGCTCCCCGCTCCAGCGCTAATAAGCGGCTGCAGCAGGGTTTGAGCGACAGCTAAATGAGCGCAATCGGGCTTTCAGTAAAACGGCAATTTCTAACGAGATGACACAAATACTTGGCGGGGCCCTGTCGAGCCCCCGCCGCTCGCTGAGGCTGAGCATCGAGCGGCAGAGCTCTTGTGTTGCTGGCAATTCCTCCCGTTGGTTTTGTTTCTTGAGGAACCTATTCGTGGTTCTGCTTGGAGAAGACCGCGGACTGTTGTCTGGCTGTGCTCTGCTTCGTGGGTGCACGCCGAGGTGGGTGCGTGGTGACGGTGGTGGCAGCTAACATCCGTGTGTCCCACGGGAGAGCAGAGCTGAGGAGGGCAGAGCCGTGGGGACATTTGGGGATGGTGTGTCCCAGCATGGGGTAACCAGGAGAATGGTCTGGGATGCTGGCACAAAGAGCTTTGGGGTCAAAAATTGCCTTGAATGGCAAATTTGAGGATGTTTGAGGAAAATCCATCGCTGATCTTAGTTCTTTGTATAGGGTTGATGTGACAGGTCCCCCAAAACCAACACTGGAGGAAAGGTGGGGGCTCCAGGTCCTTATGCAAGCAAAGCAGGTGCCGGTGGAGGGTTTCTGATCTGGTCAAGGCAGACTGGTCCCACAGATTAATTCAAAAAACACCAGGATGGATACTTTCCACCATCTTGCTGTGGGCTAGACATGCTCCCCAGCTACTGCCAGTCTCCAAGAGTTGTCCCATCTCTACCGAGACTGGCTCAGGGATGGAGATGGAGATGGGTGGAGATGGTGAAGATATGGGTGGAGATGGGTGGAGATGGAGATGGGCAGAGATGGCCACATCCTATGACTCCTGGTGTCACTCCAGGCAGGGGGGGAAATACCCCCCCTTATTACTTTTAATAAAGGTCCTCCTGGCCTATTTTAGGTCCCTGCTACCTTTCACCCCACCTTGGGCCAGAAAGTCCCAGGAAGGTGAGATGGGACCTCCACAGGGGTCTGGTCGTAATCCTGCTCAAAGCAGGACTAACCTCAAAGCAGGTCATGCTTCTCAGCACCTGGCCAGACGTGGTTCCACCATCTCCAAGGATGAAACCTTGAGGTTGTGCAGAGAGGAGCAGCCACGTCCTTTGGGGGTAAAACCTCCCTTTCCCAACACAAAATGGAGTTTCCGTGTCCAAACTGGCCCCTCCTGGCGGCAGGGATGAAGGGCACCAAGCAGAAATTATGATCTTCTCAGATGTTGCCTCAAGCTGAATTGCTCTAGTCCCTCTTCCCTTGCACGAGTATCATCTTTCCTACTTTCCTGCTTGATGCAAAGTGCAGGAAAGGATTGTTCTCCCCTCACTTTTTTTTCTCTTTTTTTTTTCCTTAACATTTCTCCCAAATCCCTCAACTCATCCATTCTTGACTTATTTCAGCCAGGCCCTGCTGGAGACCCAGCAGCAAAGCCATTATTGCCCACGTCACAGTGGAGACCAGGCAGAGGATTACGTGCTGCTTTGCCCATGAAGAGCTACATCTGCATAAGAGGATGGTTTCTGCCCCGTCACCCATCAGACCTTTTCCCGAGCTCATCCAACTCACTAAGTTGGTGGAAAACCTACCTGAGCAAAAAGCAATCTATTTTTCCCACCCAGTGAATTGAATCAGCTCCAGCCCAGTTACAATATTACCCACAGCACCCATTGCCTCGACGGTGATGGAGCCAGAGGGTACGCCCCCATGTGCCTTGACCCCATGGCTTGGCAAAAACCTGCTTCCCCCCCCTCCCCTTGCATTTAAATTTGGGGTTCGCCTCCTGCCTGCACCCCTGCTCAGAGCATCTGCCTCCTGCTCAGCGCAGGCAGGTCTCCAGGCAACCCTCGGCATCCTCGGCAGGGCCTCCAGCGGTCCCCATGTGTGGCCCGGAGCCTTGGTTAAGGTTTATTGACAGTGAAGGGTGCGAACGGGTTCCCGTTGTGCTCGGCAAGTCCGTGCCTGCTGCCCAGCAGGACCCGGATGGCTGCAGTGTTTGGTGGCCATGCAAGCCCTGGCTTGGCGAGGGGACGTAGTGTGCTGGCCCCACTCCTCTGCCTGGCCCCGAGCTGCTTGTAGGGGCTCAGAAAGGGCTTGAGCCTTCATCATGCTCATCCTCATCCCACCAGGGCAGAGCTCAAAGCCCC
Source organism: Phalacrocorax carbo (assembly GCF_963921805.1). Lineage (NCBI taxonomy): Eukaryota > Metazoa > Chordata > Aves > Suliformes > Phalacrocoracidae > Phalacrocorax > Phalacrocorax carbo. The sequence goes on from NC_087515.1 coordinate 127,714,343, forward strand.
CCATCATTGCCAATGCAAGTAAATCAACAACACCGGTCTGTATTCCACCTTTGGCATTTCTTGACCCCCAAACTGGGGGCAATGAAGCCTTTGAAGCTGCTGCTTCATCCTATTAAAGCATCTCACCGAGGCTGCCTGGGAGCAGGGGGCGGCCCCAGCATCGAGTGCCTGATTCTTGAAAAGCTCCTGGAAAATCACCTCCTGGGCGGTGGTACCCAAGCAGGGGCCGGGAGAGGAGGTGACGCCCGGGGAGTGTTTCTCTTGATGGAGGGGACAGCTGCCCTATACGTGCCCAGAGTTAATGAGGAAAATAATCAGGCAGCATCCAAAAGTGAGCATGGGATGCATCAGACAGGCTTGGGTACATCCTCGGCCCCTCCAAACGCATCATTTAGGGGATCCACGAGACCAGAGGAACAGCACAACTTCCCAGCTGCTGAGTTTTCCAGCTCCTGCATCCTCCAGGCAGCTTTCAAATCCTCTCCATGTTTCCCTTGCACCAGATCCCATCTGCTTTATGTCCTCTTTCTGAAAAGGATCGTTGCCTTTCGCTGATAATTGCCTGTCACTTCGAATCCTCCTGCTCCGCCTCGCCAGGGATGCTCTTCCCCCCCCCACAAGCCATGGAGGAGAGCGCTCAGTCGGACCCAACTTTGAAACAGAAATGCCCAAAAAAACTTAAAAAAAAATGCATCTGTATTTTCTATCCTAATTTTACAAGGGGTGAATCTGTCCCTGGATCCCAAACCCATTCCCTCCACAGTGGGTTTAACTGCTGGTACCCACACGGACCTGGAAAAACCTGGAAATGCTGCAAAAATGGGCATTTCTCCTGCCTAGCGTGCTGGCTATGGGCACCTTGGCTGTCAATCATCCCTCCCCCACCCTCTGTTAATTAGTGAGACCATAAATGACGTCACCCCGATGTCATTTGCTGCCTCCTGCTCCTGCCAGCTCAACAGCATCATCATCACCGGCTCAAAGAAGGGGCTGTGAAGGCAACCCCCTTTGGCCAAGTTAGGGGAGAAAAGGCTCTGGCACTTCAATAAATGCTGAGAAATTAATATTTTGGGGGGCCACGGGGAGAACGGCAGCTCCGAGAGCTTGTAAAATTACCCCAGGAGATGACAAAGAAGCACGAAGCCTTCCCGCCCCGGCTCGGCTGCTGCTCAGCTTTGCATAACAGCCAAGGGGATACGTCCTTAATGAAAAACCAAGTGGTTAAGGAAAGACTGAAGTGATCTACATTAAAAAACCCCACATTTAAAAAATAGAAATATAATATATATATATATGAAAAAAATAGGCTTCCCTGTCTCCAGCACTTGCCTGGGAACATGATGGGGAACCGCTTCACCCCAGGCTGCCCCCGGGTCCTGCACAGCGTTGCTCACCAGCCCTATTTTCCCCTAAAACACCCAAAATCCAGGCTCGCATCTTGGCCCCAGCACCAGGCAGGTCCCTTCCAACTTCTCCTATGATGCCATTTCACCACTTTTTGGCATTTTCATCAATTTCTAGATATATTTTTTACGCCCGCCCAAGCCCCGGCACATCCGAGGTCTCACCCGGGGCATTAAATGCAACCGTTTAACAGCCGTAGCCGAACCGAAAAGCGTGCCGCGGCATTTCCTCCCATCTCCAGCCCCTCCTAGGGAGTCGTTGCAAGGAATTACCAAGATAGGATCGCAGCACCGTGGCAGATTTTATAATTTAATTGCCGAGGTGGGGCAGGGAGGGGTGCCTGAGGGGGTCCTGGCTCTGCGCTGGTGCCGGCAGGGTGAGCGTTACAGCTGCAGGTCACCTAAATGGGGAGAAAAATGGGGTGATGCTCATTTGCAGGAGAAACTATTGAAGGTAGACACCGATTTGGCCTTCCCAAACCAAAGGCAGCATCTATCCCTGATGCCGGAGCGGCCAAATCCAGCTCCCCGCTTCATGAGGGGCCGGCACGCGGCTGCATCTGGCTCGCCGGGCGTTTCTATCATCCGTGAAATGTAAAGTTGGAATTTTCTGCTCCCCCCCCCTCCACACCCATCATCCACTGAGCCTGAAATCAATTATTCCCACCCGCACGCTTGGCATCGATGCGCGACGTGCTCGGTAGCCGCGTGGCTTTGCCGCAGCCGTGCCGGAGAGGGTTGGTAACAGGGTGGGGGACCTCCCCTTTGCATCCTCCTGGGGTCTAAGGTGGGGGGGAAAGGCCCCTCCGTGAAGGGCTGGGGGCTGCCCCAGCGGTGTGGGGGTGATTTCGGGGCTCACCCAGCTACTGGTGCCTTTGGGTCCCTGTAACCCCCCCCCCAGGTCCGGACCAGGGCACATTGGGACCAGCGAGCAGCAGCTTCACACCCCCCCCACCGGGCTCCATCCCAACCCCACCATCCCCGGGACACTCGGAGACACCGACCTTCAGATAACCACGAGGCCGACATCCCTCACCTCTTTCGGGGCTGCCCCGCAGATTTGGGGAGGAGGAGGAGGAAGGGATGAAGGATGCAGGAAGGGGGAAGGATGCACATCCCCAGTCCCCAGCTGCCGGCTGGCGCATCCCTCCACCGGCAGCCCCCGGGGGTGGGCTCAGCGACGCACGTGTTCGGGGAGGGAGGTGTGGGGATGCGTGTGTACACCGTCTATATATACCACCGTGGTACAGGCGCCGGAGGAGTCACAGATCAGAGGAGCCGGCAGCCGACAGCACACCCGCAGGTAGGAAATCTGCTTGAATTTTCCATCCTGGGGGGGCTTGCCTGGTTTTTTTTTAGTCTGAGGATGGTCCGTCCGGCTTCGATTCACAGCTAGTTATTGCCCTCCCTGCTGAGGGTTAAATGAAAAATCTTCCCGGAGGGAGAAATCCATCCCCTCTATCCCAAGAGAGGAAAAGTTTCGGCTTCATCATCCAGCCCCAAAATCAACCAGAGTGGAGCCGGAGGGATGCAACAGGAGTTGGTGCGGGCCACCTGCCCGAAGCCGGGGGAAGCCCGTGGGGCGACGGTGTGTTCCTCCAGGATGGGTAGGATTTTTTAGGGGATTTTTCTGGGGGGAGCCGCCGCACCATGACTTTCCCTGTTGAGTATTTCTGTTCCTTTTTCCTCTAGTTAGGACTTTACCGGGGTCACTGCAAGATGCTCTGGGAGATGCCCAGCTTGCGAGCAATCCCTTTTTTCCTCTGAAAAAAAGCATAAAGAGGAGAAAAATGGGGGGGTTTTGTTGTTTTGGTTTTTTTTCAGTCTCCCCCAAAGAGCAGGAATAAATAGCTGAGACGTGGGGACGTGGAGAGAAATGTTCTTCCCGAGGTTTTTTACCTCTAAACAGCCTTTCTCAGCCTCTCGAGCCCACATCTGTGTTTATAGTCGCGCCGCGGCGTCTAATTTTGGCCAATTATGGCCAATTACCTGATTGAGGGGGATCGACAAAAGGAAACGCTTATTTTTCTGGCAAGCGCTGGGCATCTGTAGCCAACCCCCCCCACCCCTCCCCAAATCCCTCCGGTTCTCCCTAAAATCCTCCCAAAAGCCGCCGGCACAAAGCCATGCGGCATCGCCAGGGTTTGGGGGATTCGGGGAAGTGTTTTAGCCGGTGCCAGTGGGGGACACTGTTGGACAATATTGCGCTTTTTCGACTGGAAAATGCTTTGACTCCTTCAATGCTGGCTCCCAGCGGGGCCAGATCCTGCCCCGTCGCATCCCTCTTGCCCTCTGGATCAGGCCTTGGCTTTGGGCAGTGTGGGAATTAGCGGGGAAAAAATTGATTGGGGCTGGTTGAGCTGCGGGTGTGGGAGGTGAGGAGCTCCTAAATGTGCTCCCCACGTGGCGGGACTGATCCTGACCCGGGAAAGCGAGAACATCGCTGCGTTTAAACCCCTGCGAAGGTGTTTGGGGAAGGACGGTGATCCCACTGCTGGGATAATCCCAGCTGTTAGCATCTCCCAGGGGAAGAGGGGATGGAGCATCCCTGGGGAGAAGCAGGGAGAGTCTCACCAGCGCTGCCCGCGAGCTCCCAACCCAAATCGCATCAAATCAAGCGAATAAAACCCATCTCAGCAAGCACCTGCTTCCCCTTCCACCTCTTCCTTTCTGGTTATTCACATCCCACAAGCTCCGCTCCATCCTTCCCGCTGCCCCTCAAATCAGCCCTTTTATATGGCTGCATCTCCCACAACATCCCACCCGGAGCGATAAATAAAAGCCGCTTGTCCTGACGGATAACCAGACCCCGCTGTTATCTGAAACACAGGCTGGGTTTCTAGAAAAACCTCTTCCCCCCCACCTCAAATATTAATGAGGGTAATTCAACTGGATTGCAAACTCCTAAGGATGCACACTTGGGGCAGCCCGTAGCAGTGGGGGGGTCCCAAAGCTGTGTTGCGGGATGGGGTGGCCATATCCTGCTACACCCCCTGCAAGGGATAGGTTTAGTTTTTGGGGAGAAAGAGGAAGGTTTGTGCCCGGGAGAAGCCCCGGTGTCCGAGGAGCCACAGGGGTGGCTGTGGTGTGATGCCAGGGCTGTCACATCCTTTGCTGGGGTCGGCGGCATCCCTGGGTGTGAGGGCAGCGGGGATGGCTGGTGCATCCCTGGAGAAATAAGGCCCAGGTTTGGTTTTCCCACAAGAAAAAATGGGGAAAAATAGAAAAAAAAGGGGGGGGAAATGGCAAAAAATGGTGAAAAAAGGGAGAAAATGGGGAAAAAATGGTGAAAAAGGGGGAAAAAAAGGCATTATTCTTCTTCTTGTGGGTCCATGACTGTGAAACTCAGAAAGGGGCTTCGTGCCGCCACCGCCCCCCAACCCTACCACCCCCCTTGCCCCAAACACCCAAGGGCAGAAGCAGGAAAAAAAATCCACCGCACTCGGTCCTTTCCTTTCAATGGCCTGACTGACTTTTTCAGGGGGTGCCAATGCACAAAGAGGGGGGTTGTTCCCCTCTTTCACAGCCCTGCCCCGGCCGGTGATGCTGGCAGGGTACCGCATCCCGCCCGCCCGATAGCATCTTTCAATTAACCGGGAAGAAAAACCGAGCCGTAATCTCGGAGCCTCCTCCGCAGCCAGATGTGACCTGCTTTTCCCAGGTCGTTGGACGCGATTTCTCTTGGGGACATGGGGATAGGGCTGGGGGGTGCGTTGCAGCCCCCTCCCTGGCTCACCTGAACCCCGTTTTGGGGCTGAGTGATTTTTCAGGGCGGAGGGGAGTGTGTGTGTTTTGCCCTCTCCCGGGAGGTTTCTGCCAAGCCTCTGACTCACGCTGCCAGCCAGTTTTAATGAGACTCGACAAAGATTAAGCCTTAATTCCTGCTCCTTATCAGCTTCCCCTTGTACCCTCCAGCAAACGACAGCCAGGAGCCGCCAGGCTCTGTGTGGCGGGGATGAAAGGTGACCGTGACGCCGGCTGGGGACCCTGGCGGACGTTCTGCCTCTATTGCAGGGAGCGGGGTTGTCCCCCCGCCTTGGTGGGGTGGGGAATAAGTGGGGACCCCTGCCCAGGTGCTCAACGCCCCCCCCCCCCCCCCCCCCCCAAAAGGCAGCCTGAAATGCTGCTGGAGCATTCAGGGGTTGCAAAGCCACTGTCACCAAGGTCTTCCTTGCCTCTGAGCATCGCAGTACGGGATGTTCCTAGGTGCTGCTCCAGCGTGGAGGGACCTGGGTGCCACCAAAGGCAGCGCCAGCCTTCACATCCCCATCCTGCTCCTCTCCATCACTCCATCTCGTCCCCTCACTGGCTTATAAACGTGATGCTCTGCAGCACCGGGACCCGCTCTCAAGGACCACGGAGATGTCAGATCCCTTTTACCGGCAGGATGAGGGCAAGGGGGGGAGGTCAGGAGGACCAAGCCTCCTGTTTGCTGATGCCCATGAGGATGCATCAGGCTAAATCTCTAGGAATTGTGAGGGAATTGTGAGGGAAGCGCGCGGCCTTGGTCATGTCACTTAATCACCGCCTGGCTCCGACGTCAGCAAAACTGGAGAGGGAGCAGGGGGTTTCCTTGGGAATTGGCTTTGCTGCTCTGCATGGGGTGAGCTCAGATCCTGGCTCAGACTGTTGGCAGTGATGGCTGAATCCTCACATGGGAGGGACAGGGGTGGCAGCACCCCAAAAATGGCCAGGAGAGGAAAATGGAGTGGGACATCCTCATCGGGCTCCGGTGATGCTCCGATAAGGAGTGTCCTGCTCAGGGAACAGCTGGGAACGTGCTGCCCCGCCACGTCCACCTGCTAAAATAAGCCCCGGATGGGACTCGTGCCATGAGATAGCCTGGAAAAAATTAAGCTGGATCTGTTTCAGGGATGGGGAAGCAGGCGGGCTCCTTTCCTGAAAGGATAACTTCGGCAGGGAGACTGGGAACACACGTGTCTGGGGGGAGCAGTGAGGGAGGACGGGCTGAGAACGGGCACATTTCGGTGCAGGTGCAGGGCTCAGCGGTGCCGGTGCCGTCCCAGCTTGACGGATTTTCTCTCTCCTGCGCTGCAGCCGCTGCCGCTGCCGCCATGAGGGCTGTGCTCTGGGACCTGCTGCTGCTCTGCCTCTTCGCCCGGGCACGGGGTGACTGCCGGGGGGACTGTCTGCGCTGCGACCGCCACCTCTACCGGGACAGCTTTGACGTCCTCGTAAGTTCCTCCGCCTGCTGGCTTGTCCCCTGCCATGGGCAGCACCCATGAGGGGTAGCACCCATGGGTGCTGTGCCAGCTGCATCACCCCTCCCTGCGTCAGGGGTTGGGGTTTGGGGTTGGGGGGGCTTTGGCTGCTGCTTGGCATGGAGCCTCAAGGGGAAGATGCCACCTGCTGTCACAGTCCCTCCTCCTTGAGCACCCCTCGGGGACACCATCAGTGAAGGTGGCCCCGAGGGAGGATGCAGACCCCAAATCAGCTGCTGGGAGTGATGGGGACAAGGCTGCGGTAGCCCATGGAGGGTCCCAAGAGGGTCCCAAGAACCTGAGCTTCCCCAGTTTCACTGCCCCCATGGCTTGTGGCATCGCTGTCCCCACCCACGCCAACCCCAGACCCCCTCCAGATCCCCACCCCATCCTCCAAGGAGCCACCAAAATCCCCCTCTGAGCCCCGTCAGGATGGGACAAGCTTTGCAAGTGGCTGGCAGACCATGGTGTTTCAGGGGACCCGGCATTGGGCACCCCGCAGCCTGTCTCTCCCACCTGATCTGCCTCCAACACTGGTTAGGAAGAACCATTAAAGAGCCTTTTTGTTTTTTTTTTTCTAGCCCCATATCCTTTCTTTTCCCCTCTGCTGAGCCATGGCTATGCCCTGGCCAGCAGCTTTTCTTTCCTTCCCGTTCCCCCTCCACCCCCAGGGGATTATCCATCGCCTCCCCCCCACCCGCTCCCCCATTTATTAGCGACAATAAATCACGGTGGGTTGAGACGTCCACCCGAAAGGAGCCGGCAGCTCGGGAAGCCCCCAGGGCTGGGAAATGTCCCCCCCAAACCAGCGGGGGACCAGTGACTTCCAGGGCAGCATGGAGATGCTGGAGCCACCCCAGTGCCACCCCCTTGCTGCCAAAGCCTCCTGCAATAGTACATTGCTGCCACCAAGTTTTCGGGCACAACCTCCCTGGTTTTGCCCAAAATACTGTTTCGCAGTCTGAAGGCACCAGCGTCTCTGCAAGGCCCCCACCTTTTCCCACCTGGTCCTGCTTTGGGAGCTGCATTTTGCTCTGTCTTCCCCGGCCAGCAAGATGGAGAGGAGATGGGACGGATGGCGGCTCATGGGTTGCGTCTAAGGTTGTGTCTCAAAGCAAGAGCGGTTTGAACTGGGAACAGAGGAACCTGGGGTCTTCCGAAGCTCAGTTTCAGCTGGAAGAAGCATCGTGGTGGGATTTGATCCAACCCTCCACCATTTCCAAAGCAATGGCCAAAGAAGTCCCATGAGCGACATGGCTGATCCATCCTTTGGAGTTAGGAGATCGCCCCTGAAGTTACAGCTGCCAGGGCAGGGCAGGGACCAGCTGATGGAGCCGGTCTTCAAGATGGGGATGAATCACCTATGACCTGGTGCCCAGGGTCATCTAAGGATGGCGCAAACCCACGGTGGCACCGTTAACGCCAACTGAAGATCAGAAGGACCCTCCCCAGGTAGTTTTGATGCTGGACGTGGAGGAACATTGGCTGGTGTTTGCTGAGGGCTCCCAAAACACTGTGAGCAGAAGCCATTTCCATGTGAATTAAGACCACAGCACGATGGCCGAGGACCCTGGGATGTTCATGGGGCTGGTTGGTGGATGAATGGTAGGACCACTGATGGTCTTCAGCCTGATGCCTGGGGTAATTCCTCTTGAAGCCTATTAGCTGGTGCTCATCTGAGCTGTTACTTGTACCTTTCATCTCCAGCCCAGGTGTCTGGACCCTGTCCATCAGCTGTAGACCCTGCCAAAGCCTTGGAGATCCCAGGACAGAATCTTGGCTTGGCAAGATACCCCCAATGTCTCTGCAAGGACCCTCGTAGGTGTCCCGGCATACAAGACCCTCGTCACCACCTGACTTTGGGACAACTATTTTTATTTCTTCTTGTTGTCTGACAAGCCTGGCTGTCCTCGGGGATGGAAATAGTCAACCACTGCAGAGCCACGTGCTTGAGCTGCAGCCCTGAGACACCACGCTGGGACTTGTAGCACCTCCCAACTGGCAAAGTTAATGAACCTACGGTGAAAAGGGTCTTTGCAAGGGTTTTGGTCTTGTAGGTGGCCTGGAGCAATGAGACACGCCAACATGCTTCAACGCGGGGTTCCCCAGTTGGTGTTAAGCATTTAAAAGAGCCCACCATGAAGTTAACACTGGGATGGAGACACTCCGAGGCCCCTTCTGGGCCCTCCAGCCCTAGTTTCTTTGGGCATGTAGTTAATTTTCTTCTACGATATTCTCCTGGGTGGTTTCCCCTGGGTGCTGGTTTTGGTGGTACAAGCCCGCCCGGTGCTATCACCCTGCAGTGGTGCCAGGTCTGTGTCCCACCTTGGCAGATGAGGCCTCTTGGAACGGGATGAGATGCAAATGTAGCGGGATGCACCTATGAGCGCTGAGCAAGCCTGATGGCACCTCTTGATGAGGCTGCTCTTGACGTGACCATCAGGGCAGGTTCCTGGGGACCGGGAGGAGGTGTCACACCTGTCTTCGAGGAAGGCATGAAGGAGGGTCTGGGAAACTATAGGCTGTCAGTCTCACCTCAATCCTTGGGGAGGTGGTGGAGCACATCATCCCACAAAGCGTTTCCAAACATATGAAGGACAAAAATGTCATTGGGAGAAGCCAGCATGGATTTATGAAGGGGAAATCGTGCTTGACCAAACTGATAGCTTTCTGCAGTGAGAAAACCAGCTTGTCTCGACTTTCATCAGACTTTGACATTGTCTCCCATGACATCCTCGTAGACAAGCTGCTGAAGCATGGGGTAGATAAATGGGCAGTGAGGTGGACCTGGAGGACCTCGACATCTTCATTAATGACCGGGATGATGTGGCAGGCGCACCCTCAGCAATGAGCAGATGACGCAAGTCAGAAGCTGTGGGTGGTAGAGCACAGGGTCATGCTGCCAACCAGAGGAACCTTGCCTGGCTGGAGAAATGGGCTGGTGACAACCTCATGAACTTCAACAAGAAGAGCAAAGTTGATCTGCTTGAGGGTCAGAAGGTTCTGCAGAGGGATCTGGACAGGATGGATCAATGGGCCGAGGCCAACCGCATGAGGTTTCACAAGGCCAAGTGCCGGGTCCTGCCCTTGGGTCACACCAACCCCAGGCAGCGCCCCAGGCCTGGGGCAGAGGGGCTGGGAAGGGCCCGGCGGAGAAGGCCCTGGGGGTGCTGGCTGACAGCCGGCTGGGAATGAGCCAGCAGTGCCCGGGTGGCCAAGGAGGCCACCAGCCCCCGGGCTTGTGTCAGCACTGGTGTGGCCAGCAGGAGCCGGGCAGGGATGGGGCCCCTGTGCTCGGCCCTGGGGAGGCCCCACCTTGAATGCTGGGCTCAGGTTTGGGCCCCTCGGGACAAGAAGGGCCTTGAGGGGCCGGAGCGTGTCCAGAGAAGGGCAGCGGGGCTGGGGCAGGGTCTGGAGCACAAGTGTGCTGGGGGGCGGCTGAGGGGGCTGGGGGGGTTTAGCCTGGAGAAGAGGGGGCTGAGGGGGGCCCTTCTCGCTCTCTGCAGCTGCCTGAGAGGGGCTGGAGTGAGGGGGGGGCTGGTCTCTGCTCCCAAGTCACCAGGGACAGGACGAGAGGAACCGGCCCCAGGCTGCGTCAGGGGAGGTTTAGGTTGGGTGTGAGGGAAAATGCCTTCCCTGCCAGAGGGGTCAGGCCCTGGCACAGGCTGCCCAGAGAGGTGGGGGAGTCACCGTCCCTGGGGGGGTTCAAACACCGTGCAGCCGTGGCACTTGGGGCTGTGGTTTAGGAGGCCTGGGGGTGCTGGGTTGGGGGTTGGACTTGATGATCTCAGAGGTTTTTCCCAACCTTAACAATTCCCTGATTCTAGCTCCTGCCCTGGGGAGGACCAGCCCCAGGCTCCAGGAGATGCCATGGGCACACGCAGAGGGCCCGGATGCCAGAACTCCGCTGTCTGGTGACTCGGTGATTTATTTTGGGCTCGTGCCCGACTGAAGGGCCCAGCAATGCAGAGCGTGGGGTGGTGGGATGGGAGCATGGATGTCAACAGGGAAGTGTGGAGCACGTCCAGCATGAAGCAGCACCAGCCTAGGGAGGGTCGGGACAGGGACGCTGAGCAGCTGCCGCGGCTCCCCAGCATCTCCACCACCACCTCTGGGAACCCAGGAATGGGTTTTGGGAAGGGACACCTCACTAAATGAGGCCAGGTGAGGGCTGATGAGCTGCCGGCACCTTCCCATGGGCGTCTTCCAACACGTTGAATGGGCTCAAAGTGGGGGGGATGCGAGGTACCCCACCTGGCACCGCACAGTCCCAGGGGGACCAAAACCCATCTGACACCCATCCCCGTGCCTCCCGCGCAGGTCTGCATCCTGGAGTGCGAAGGCGAAGCCGTGCCACGGGCTACCTGGGAGCTGTGCGCCGCTGCCGCCGGCCGAGCCGCCCCACGGCCCCGTGACCTCCAGGACGCCGGCGATCCCTGGCACGGCGCGGCGGCGCCGGCGAGCCCGCTGCAGGTAAGCGAGCTGCTGCGGCGACGGGAAGCCGAAGACGAAGGCGTCGAACCGGCGCCCGGCACCTTCCTGCAGCCTCCGGAGGACATTTCCCGACGACTCGGCGGTTTCCCGCGGGGGACGCGCGACTCGTGGCCGGCGCCGACGGCCAGGGGGGTGCAGAAGCGGTACGGGGGCTTCATCGGGGTCCGCAAGTCGGCGAGGAAGTGGAACAACCAGAAGAGGTTTAGCGAGTTCCTGAAGCAGTACCTGGGCATGTCGCCCCGCTCCAGTGAGTACGACATTGCCGGCGGCATCAGCGAGCACAACGAGATCTAACGGAGACCCGCGCCGCCCGGCTAGGTCCGCCATGGCCAAAAAAGTCAACCCTCTACCCCTCTACACCACATCTCCATAGGTGCAAATTGAAAAAATGAAAAAATAGGGGCAAAAAAAAAATTGGAAAAGGCTTGAAAAATGCCAAATTGGAGACCGGGGAGGGATGCTGAGGGCGGCCGCCGGCAGCTCGGCAGCTGGAGGGCACGTGGGGAAAGGCCCTTTGCCGTCAGCCTCCCCCCACCCAGGGAGGGTGGGCGGAAGGGTTTTATCCTCGACGCCAAAAAGGTCTGAAGGATGGTTCAGTCCCCCCGCCCCCCAAAAAACAGGGGGTGTGTGTAAAAACAAAATTGAAAAATAAAAATTTAAAATTTTTTAAAATTGAAAAAATTACGTCAAAATTTTAAAAATTAAGTAAAAATTTAAAAATTAAGTTAAAAATTTAAAAATTAAGTAACATTTTTAAAAAGTGGTTTTAAAAATGAAAGTTGAAAGTTTAAAAACTGACATAAAATTTAAAAAAATAAAAAAAATAAATTAAAATAAAATAAATTTAAAAATTAAATTATACTGAATGACAATAAATTAAAGCCAACCCTTTTCCTTTCAGAAATTCAATAATTCTTCCCCAAACGCCCCAGCCTCACGTGGCCCAGTCGAGCAGCGGGTTCACCCCGTGCTGCCGCTCCCCGGCGAGCAGCGACCCCGGCCCCGCCCCGGGATGCTCGGAGCCCCCTCTGCCCTGCAGCTGCCAAGGACACCCCCCCCCAACCTCCCCCCCCCCCCCCCAACCTCCCCCCAATTTACAATTTGGGAGAAGTTTAACATTTCCCCCCCCCCTTTTTTTTGGTTCTTTTTCCTTTTTTCCCCCCCCCGGCTGGCATCTCCGTAAATTAGGGGTGCACCCCCGGCCCCGCAGCCCCTGGGAGGGAGCCCCCCGCTCCCTCCGCTCTTGGCTCAGCTGCTTTTTCCCCCCCCCTTCTTTTTGTTTTTTTTTTTTCCCTCTTTTTATTTTCTTTTTTTTTTTTCTTCTTTTTTTTCTTTCTTTTCTGTATGTTTTTTTATTTTTATTTTTTTATAGCGTTCCGGCACCGCATCCCAGCACCTTCCGCCAGGCACAGGCAAAATTAACCCTGCTCCTGTCCACCCCAGCAGCCTCCATCCTCTCTCTGACGGACCCCAAAGCGCTTCAGACTCGCACGCGTTCAGAAATCACTTTGCTCTTCACTCACTAAGCCCGATTTAAACCAGGACCCGACGAATTTCGGCCTCCGCCGGCGACGGGAGCGAGATGCCGCGGGGAAGCGGCGGGGAGGGCCGCGGGGCGGCAGGAGGAAATGTAAACGAAATAAGGGGAAAAAATGGGATATTTTGCAAAAACAATAAAATTGGATTTGGGGGTTTTTGGGTTGGCCACCGCGGACGAGCCGCCTGGGATCCAGCAGGAAACTCGGCAGCCCCCGGCCGGGCCTTCGCCTCCCCACGGGATTGATTCCCGGCTTTTGGGGTGGGGGGTGCCGAGGGGCCACGCCCCACGCCGGCTCCGTCCCCGCCAGCCCCCGCCCCAGCGCCCGCCACCGCCTGGAAACGGTTATTGGTAACATTTGTTTCCCTTTTTAATTTTTTTTTTTCCCCCTTTTGAAGTTCTTTTTCCCTTTTTAGACTTTGTTTTCCATGTTTTGTAACTTTTTTTACCTTTTTAAAAAGTTCTCCCTTTTAAACTTTTTTCTCACTTCAAATTTTTTTCCTTTTTAATTTTCTATTTTTTTGCTTTCCAATTTTTTGCCTTTTAATATGTTTTCCGTTTGTGTATTTTTTCCCTTTTAAAAATTTTCCCTTTGAATTTTTTCTCCCTTTAAATATTTAAATTTAATATTTTCTTTTAAATTTTTTGCATTTTAATTTTTTCCATTTTTGTAATTTTCCCTTTTAAAATTTTTCACTTTTTAAATTCTTCTCCCTTTTTTCCTTTTTAAATTTTTTTTTTGCCTTCTAAATTTTTTTCTCTTTTGTCATTTTTTTCCCTTTTAAAAGAATTTCCTATTTTCCCTCTTAAAATTTTTTCCTCCCTTTAAAAATTTTTCCCATTTAAAAGTGAAAAAATTGAAAGGGAAAATTTTTTTGCCTTCTAAAATTTTTTTCCTTTTTAATTTTTTCTCTTTTAAAATTTCCTTTTATTTTTTTTAAATTTTCTTTTTTTAAAAAAAATTCCTTTTAAATTTTTTTCCCCTCTTTTTTTAAGCGTTTCCCTTAAAATTTTCTAAAGCCTCCGGGGTTGACTTCTTTGCTCAGCAACACAACCCGCACGGTTCCGTTGCGCCCCGCCCCCGGCACGCATCGCCTCCCCGTCCCGCGCCGGGAGGCGGGCTGGGTCTCTTTTCTTTCCGTGCTGCTCCCGGGAGGATAAATCGGAGCCGGTTGATTCTCCTGCCGAATTCGCTATCCAAAAAAAAAGAAAAATAATAAAAAAAATTGTACCCCGGGAGCGACTCCGCCCGGGTCTCACCCGCAGCGCTGCCCTTCACTGTTTGTAAAAAAAAAAAATACAAAAAAATAGAATATAATACCCCCCTGGAAAAAAAAAAAAAAAAGAAAAAAAAAGAATTCCAAGATCTTGTTCTTTTTAATTGTTTCATACAAAGATTTCTCCATTAAACTTGTACATAGCAAAAGGATTAATAAATTAGTTTACTGTTTCTACGATATTATTGCGACTGGCGACCGTCACTTGGGTCAACGCTCGCAGGGCGGGTCCCTGCCGCCCCCCCGCCACGGCGGGCACCGCCCCCCCGCTCAGCTCGGGAATCCCGTGGGGTTACGGGGAAAAGGGAGGGGGTTTTTGTCTTTTTTAAAAAATTATATATCTATTTGCATTGTTTCCCGAGTAGGGGCTTTTGGGGCGGTAGAAATCTCCGCCTTGCATGGGCAGGGCGGGGTCGCTCTGGTTGGACACGCACCCCTCAGCCAAAAATGGGATGGGTCGGGGGGTTATTTGGGGGGATAAAAAAGGGATTTTTAGGGTTTCAGAGAGAAAAGGAGAATTCCTGCCCTGCTCCATCACACCCTTTTCCACAGGGGTAATGAAGGCTCTGGCACCTGCAGCCCCCCCCATCCCCATGGAGGCTCCGGCCTCTACAACCCCACTGGAAATGTGGGGGTTCGCCTCTCCTCGGCGGCGCCCAGGTTTGGGGAGAGCGGCGGCATCCCCATCCCCGCGTGCTATTTTTAGCATTGCCATAGAAACGGCGCCGGCGGGAAGCCGGCTCTCCCTAGGAGGCCGGCGGGAGGGACGCGCGGTGGCCACACCACTGGCCCATCCCAGCGGCCCCACTCGGGTCCCAGTTTGCGACCGGGTTAACGCTAGGCCCCGGGTAACAAACCAGCCCCGGGCAGGGAGGCAACTCCCGCTGCTGTTGGTTTGTTTTCTTGCTGATGAGAAGGAAACGGGGCAGCAATTAAAAAATTAATTGGGGGAAGACATTGACCGGCGGGAGGGTTTGCTTCGCCCGCCGCGAGTTGGGGCCGGGGTCCCGGAGCTGCCCGGCGGGAGGGGTCGGGCCCAGGTGCGGAGCCGCCGCCCTGCGGAAAGCGCAGGAATTCCATCAATTTGGTGCTGCTGGGATGATATTTTTTAGTAGTTTCTTTTTTACCCTTCTCCTTTTCCACTGGAGGGGGGGGGAAGACATCGCTCCCTTCCACTTCCCTCCATCCTCCAGCCCCTTCCCCTCTCCACCCCCTTTTTCAGTTCCTCTCACACCTCGATATCCATTAAAAAACATACATATATATAAAATTATCTAGGGTTTTTTTTGCATCAAAAGGCAACTTCTCAGCTCAACGTTTGGCTCGCACCAAGGGAGGGCTCTGGGCCGCAAGACCAGAGTGCCCCGTGGACAGAACATTTAAAAACCCGCCCAGTTTAGTGCGTATTAACCCCTCCCTGCAGCTTCCAGGTTAAAAACTTGAAGAATTGGGTTTTTTTTTCAGGGGGGGTGGGGGGAGGAGAACCAACAACCACCACCAACGGAGGCGCAGCGTGAGGGAGCGGCGCTGCCGTCGTGGCTCCCAGCGCTGGACAGACACTGCTATCTAGTGGTTCCAGAAACGGCCGTGCCAAGGGGCTCCCCGAGCTGGGGGGGGCGTCCACACCCGCGGGCGGAGGCAAGAGGTGCCCCCACCTCGGGATGGGGGGGGTCCCGGGGGCCGTGAGGCACCCCCACAACACAGGCTACCAGGACAAGGCAGAGCCAGCCAGCTACCAGGCAACTTTTCTTTTTATTTCTTATAAAATATATTTCATATTGCTGCTGTAAAAATTACATTTCACATTTTTTAACTTTTTTTTTCCTTTTTTTTTTTCCCCTCTTTTTTACAATAAAAATAATACTTGGAAGACAGCTGAGAAAAAGCTCCGATGAGACAGAAAATTCACTAACACAGCACCGTCCCTGCTCAGCCGGTGGCCCCACAGGGGCACGGCCACGACGTTCCCAACCCCTTCCCCGTGACGCCTCCCACCGACGGGGCCCCGACAGACAGCAGGGGGGGGTCACCCTGCGCTAAACCCCCTCGCTTCGCCTTTCGGGGTCCCCCCTCGACCAGCAGCAGGGCGGGCAGAGCGTCCCGAGGGGGGAGCAGCCTCCAATTAATTAGTGCCCAACGAAGAGGTTGCTATATACATACATATACATGCTCCGGGAGACAGCCGGATGGATGAGGGAAAACTCTCCAAGCTGGATTTACAGGTCGGGGTGACCCGCGGTTGGGGCTGAAGAGGAGTTTTCTTGAGACCAGCGAGACTCAAGGGTCGGGAGGAAAAGTCCAACGGTCGGGAGGTGGCTGGAAGCGAGTTAAAAAATGATAGGAAAGGGAAATAATAGGGAAAAGACAAAAAAAAATATATATATCCAATGCCAACCAACCCGGTAACGGTGGAAGCCTGCTGTAATTTCTGCAAGAATATGAGGTTTTTCTGGTTTGAAGTGTAAAAATACTCCCAAACCAGAGGGAAAATAATAAAAAAAAACAAAACAAAACAGAACAACGCACCCTGCACCAGTTTCTCCATTAAAAATAATTAAAAAAAAAAACCCAATAACAAAAAAGAGGCAGAAGCATAAGGACAAGTTTGTCCAGTGAAATCCGTACCACAAAAACCCTCGGAAAAGAGGGTGTAGGCTCCTGCCGCCCCGACAGCTCCCCACCGGTATCAAACACTCCCACAGGCCCCTCCTCAGGCCTTGCGAGGGGTCCCGCCAGCCCCCCGTCTCACCGGGGGACACTGCACGCCGCACGCGCCTGCTCGTTCTAAAGCCATCAACACCTTTTTCTCCCTTTCTATATATTTTTTGGGTTTTTTTTGTTTTTTTTTTTTTTTTTTAAAAGCGCATCTTTAACAGAAAAGCAGCAGGTTATTTTCACTCTCTTCCAGAGACCTGAGTGAAAAGCCCGATCTCTGAGGCAGATCTGCGCTGGGAAGGGCTGGGGGTGTCCGATGCTGGTTTTGGGGGGGGGATGGGATGAACCCCACACCCCGATGGCTTCGTTTGACATTTCCTGAGTGACTGAGCCGGGAGTCGCGGGAGCCGGGTCGTGTCCAGGCACTGCTCGACACAGTTTGGGGCGGAAAGAGCATAAAAAGGAGGAAGTAAAAAATCTCCGGCCCTGCCTGGGTCTCTCCGAGTCATGGGGACAAAGGCACAAGGTCTGAGGAAAGCACAAATTCACCCTTTTTTTTCCTTCCACGCTCTGGGCACTGCCTCAAGCCCTGTTTTTCAAAAAAATATTTGGAAAATGAGAATGCAGCGAGGCGCTTTGTGGGACTTCCCAGAGCTCCGGCTCGCTTCCGGGGAGCCACCAGCATCTCGGGCATTGCAGGAGGGATAACGCTGGCTCAGCCAGTCAAACACCGGAGCTCGGACAGCAGCAAAGGTGTGGGCGATTTTTTTTTTTTAATATTATAAAAATACCTCTTTTTGAGTAGTGCAACAAGCCCGCCACGCAGTGAATTGTTACCAGAGCTGTGGATGCGGAGCACCGGCCTGCAACGCGCTTCCCAAAGCTCTTCTTGCAATAAAAAGCTCAACCTGGGAACCTGCAAAGAGCCTCCAAGGCCGACGGGAGAGAAAAAGGCTTTTCCTGATGTTTTTGCTCCTAACACCACACTCCAGCGGGGACAGGAGTCAGAGAGCGGCTCTCAAGGAGCAAAACCCCCTTCTCTTCCCTGGGATTTAAGCCAGGCTTGCCCAGACCCACCTGGGAAGTTTTGCTCCTGCTTTTTCCCCTTCAACAACAGGGCTCGCAGAGATTCAGGAACAATATCGGACTCTCCCAATCACCTTATTTGCTTTTATAAGGGAAATTGAGTCTCAGCCTGGGCTCAAGGGATTGTGCTCGCTCGATGGCTGCGGGTTATGGCCTATGATTATCAAAAACGCAGCAAAAAAAACCCGAAACAAACAAAAAAAAAATCCAAAAGGGCTGCCTGCCCCAGCGAGGGGAGAAAGGTGATGGGGCAATCCAGCTCATCGGCCCGACACCGAGTGCACGGCCCCGCCAGCGCTGCTGGTGTCGGTGGGACAGCCGTGCCAGTCACGGGAAACAGCAGGAATTTGGGTGGGGAAAATGTATCTTTTTAAAGGATGGAAGTCAAAAACCTGACCCCCACCAGGCTTGACGGGATTCAAAAGTAAGCGTTGAGGTGTTTTGCTGAATTGGGGCCATATGGTGAGGATGCAGGAAAGCCCTTCCCAGTCCTCCCAGCTGCCTTTCCTGGTGGAATCGTTAAATAAAAAGAAAAAGAATTGCTCGGCTAGTTTTGAAAGACATGGTGAGGGCCGTGACGTAGATTTTCATGGAGCTAAGCAGACTCACAAAGCCTAAAATGAGAAGGAACACCAGGTTTCGCCTTAAAAGTTCTGTTTTCCTGATTAAAGTGTTTTGGGTGGGCTTTTCCCCCCCCCCAAAATGCCTCCAAAACCGACGCGCTGGATCCGACCAGAGTCACCCGCAGGCGCAAGCTACCGGCATGACGTGACATGAGCGAAGACCACGTCCACGCAGGGACAGAAACGTCCGACTCCTGCCCTGAGAACCGCTCCCGCCCTGCTTGCAACAACCCAACAGCATTTCTTTTTTTAAAGCTATAATTGTGACCAATCCCCTCCCTTAAAGGATACAAGGGATTCGCACTTGCTGGGTAGTCAAAGGACACAGGAAGCTGCCTCAAGGCCTCACTCCTGCCACGCTGTGACAGTTTGGGAGGTGTTTAGGACTGATCTGGGAAATGCAGGAAGTTCTTTGGTCCCCAAACCACCTACAATCTCCACCCGAACCGTGAGGAACCGGCTTCCTTCCCTCCAGCCCCAGGTTTACCGTACAAAGGGAGATATTCTTCAGGTTTTTAAAAAAAGAAAAAAAGTTGGAAAAAGTCTTTTTTAAAAAAACAACACAAAAAAAAAAAAGAGCAAACCCAGCAGTTGTACAATATACAGAAGGAGGAATTTACACGCAGCTCTGGAGGTGTCTTCTGGGGTCACAGGAGGTACCTCCAAGGTCCCTGGTTGCAGCAGTGAGGGACTCCGGGCAGGAGCAGGGGCAGGATGCGGCACCGCGGTGCTGCGCTCAGTCCAGGAAGCGCTGGCAGGCTTTTTTCCACCGGCAGGCCGTGCACCACTGGTCCCGGTGCTCGATGCCGTACACCTTACGGCACTTCTTGGCTTCACCGCGGACTTTCCTGCAAAAGGAGAAAGAAGTAGTAACATTTAGCAATTTGCTGCAGAATTTTGGCCGCATATCTAAGGATGAGGTCCCGTAACCACAGCTGAGCATCGTTCTGATGTCTCAGTGGAGATGCAGGAGGGCAGCCAATTTGCTGACGGGCTCCACCTCCGTCCGGCGGGACCCTCACCTGGTGCCGATGGACACCCTGGGTGGCGAGGCGACGATCAGGTGGGACTTGAGCATCGGTGTCGGTGGCTGAGGTTCGCTGAAGCTGAGCGACCGGCTCCGCACCTGCAGGGAATCGGGTGTCAAAGGGCACGTGGGGCAACGCGATGAGACACGGGTGCCCTCGGGCCACAGATCCCGACGTTTAAAGTGGGGAGGGAGAAAGTAGAGATGGAGTCCCCATAGCTCCCAGCCCAACCTCGCACCCAAAAGGATGAAGGGGAAACGCAGGCAGGGCTCACCGGTGACAGGGACGGGAGAGTCGAGGTGGCAGCAGCCCAGCTGATGCTGGTGAAGATGTGGGGGGACACTGGAATTTGGATCGAGGGCAATGCCTGTGGGTGGAGAAGAAAAAGAGGAGTCAGCATTAGCCCCAGGGGCTCCCCATTCCCACACACCGCCCCACGGGCATTCACCGCCCTGAGAAGACCAGACTGGAAAGCCTGCAAACTGGGAGCACTAGGGGTGGGATGAAAATCCCCATGCAACCTCTCCTCCAGCGCCACAATCCTGCTAACACAGGGCACGTCACCTGTGCTGTGTCACCCTTCACCCGGGCACAGCAGCTTCTTCACTCCCCCAACTGGTTTCGGTTGCAATACCAGACCACATGCACCATCCTGGTCCATATATATATATTTTTTTTTTCACCTATTTACGTTGACTTTCTGCTTTTAGATGATGTTGCATCCCTTCACTGGGATGGGAATGGATACACAAGCAGCTTATGGATCTACAGAGCCCGTCCCTGTGCTACCCTGCAGCTCCCAGACAGTGCTCGGCTCTCAAGCAGGGACAAGGACCACCGCGCCGGGTCCCCAGGTTTCCCGTGCCTCAAAAACCCGTGCCACGGCAAGCACACAGCAGAGACGTGCAGGATCCGGCACAGCTGCATTCCAGCCCCGCATTATCTGCTGGCAGAAGGGTGTGTTGCATACCAGCAACGGGGTAATTGCAGGGGAGCAGAGGCCGGCAGCTCCCCCCAGCCCAGGAACAGCCACGGCAGAAGCACATGAGCCCCCGAACCAGGCGTTAACAAAGCCAGTTGCTCAGGGGCTGAAGGGCAGCCAGGCTGGGGATGGTGCTACACCAGCACCAAAGCTTCTCCGGGCTGCAGGGGTGGCAATGAAACATCCCTGCTGCAGCAGGGACTTGCGGAGGAAAACGGATCGTGACCTGCCCTTTGGCAAGATTACAGGAGGCGACCGGTTGCCGGGAGATGCCACCAGCTCACCTGGTAGGCGTGATCAGCCTGGATATGCCAGAAGGAGCTGGGGGCAGACTGGCTCAGGGCGCTGCTGGCCAGGGCGGGCTCCAGCGCCGGCTGCTCCACCAGGAGTGCCTCCGGCTTCGCCAGGGCTTGCTGGATGATGATGGGGGCGGATGCAGACGTGGGGCTGGCGGCAGCAGCTGCCTCCGTCGCCGGCTCTTCCTTCACCTGCACTTCGGTGTAGTAGAAATCCTCCTCCCGCTTCCGCTGGTCAGAGTCTGCGCTGTCCCTGCCGGGGAGGAAAAGGGGACAGCTGTGAAAAGGCGGCCCTGTTTCCACCAATGTGAGCAGCCCCTCACTTCCCCGGGGGAGAACGATCTCGCCCTTCCGGGCAGAGCAGCTCTGCTCGCAGGCTCCAAAGCATCACATTGGCTGCGATCAGCAACAGCCACTGCCTCTGCAGCAGCGCTTTGCGCTCTGAAGGAAGATCAATACCTCTTCCAGGGCCTTTAAAAACACTGGCACATTGACCTGGCACCACCGAAGGTCCCCTGCTCATTTCTAATCGGGTTCATTTAGCACAGCTGCGACTGAAGCCCTGTGGTTCAGCCAGCAGGAAACAGCTTCTGAAGTTGTTTTTATCATTTTCCCAGTGCGTCTATCCGGCACTGGATGGCAGTCCAGCGCTGCCCGCTGTGCCACAGCCCTCCCCTCCTCGCCTTTCCCAGAGCATTCATGTTTGCAAGCAAGGAGGAGAAAAATAGGTACCAGAAAACAAGGACAAAAGCACAAGAAAACTGAGGTTGGGGTGTGAACTGCAATGGGGCCACAGGAGGAGAGCAGAGCAAAGCTGATCCACACACCCTCCCCACTTTGTATTTTGGAGAGAATTCACAGGAGATCAGGACAAAGCAAACTGCCAAAGGGGTGGCCGCCGGCGGGCTGGCACGTCGACGCCCGCGCCAGCCCTGATGGCCAAGCTGGAGTCAGCCACCACTGCAGCAGGCACGGCTTTCAGCCCTTCCAGAACCTAGCTGGGCTGGTGCTTTTCTGCATCTGCTCCGGAGCCAAGGGCTCGCGTGGAACCTGAGCTCCCCCCGGTGCAACACCCACTCCTGAGCTGGGCAGAGCTCGGCAGCCCTGCAGCCCAAAGGGGGCTCCTGTGCCTTCCAGAAAGCCCCAGGCTCCCTGGAGGTGGGGACACATACAACAGCGGCTTCAGTGACATGGGAGGGCTTGGCTGAGCACTGCCAAGCTCAGTGCACAGAGGCCAGTGTCTCCGCTACTGGGGGTATTCGCTGCAGGAATTAATTATGCGGCAGCAGGGTGCACAGCTTCGGTGGCTGGGCAGGGATTGAGGAGGTGAAATATTCCCCTTACCCGAGGTGCTGGGTCTTGACATGCCGCTTGATGCCGACGATGGAGCGCAGGACCTTGCCACAGCTCGGCCACAGGCACTTGTACATCACCTTCACCGAGTTCTGGCAGAGAGATAGGCCATATCACCCCCTGCCTGGTGGCAGCATCCCCTCCACAGGACGCCGGCTCAGCTCGAGCCACCCCACCAGTGCCGGGATCCCACCACCGCGCAGCAGTACCTTTCTCTTGCGTGGAGCGGGTTCATCGAGGAGAAAGGGGTCAGAGTCGGTCTCGAAGCCGTCGTCCGCCTGGGGGGAGCTCAGGGCCTCACTGGAATACTTGGGGCTGCCCGCAGGATGGGGGGGCGAAGGGGTGGAGATGTCGCTGCCACCGCTCCAGTGCCCACTGGTGGTGCTGCTGCCGCTGTCAGAGACGTCACCGCTCTCCTTCCAGGGATCGCACGCCGCTCGTGAGGCTGCGGGGAGCAGACACATGCTGCCACCTTCAGCTCGGTGCCACCCAAACCCCCTCCAGGACAGACACCACCCCTGAAGCTGGATAACCTGCAGTAACAGTCTGCCCCTAATTTATTAATTAAAAACTTGGCAAGGTGAAGTCTTTACACCTTTGCTCAGCACCAGCTCCCAATTATTGGTCGTTTATCCCCTTTTTCCCCCCTCCCCATCCTCCTTGGCATCAGTGCAATCCTGCAGGCACAGCCAGCACACGGCAAGCAGCCAGCACCGGGGCACACACATTTCCCACGGCTCCAGGCGGCTATTTTTACTCCTCTGGCTGCATTTGACTCCTCGGGAATGAAACTGCCTCTAAAAAAAGGAGCGACCGGGTGGTGCTCCCCGACCTGGGGCTCCCTGGCCCCCCGGGACGGCTGCGGAGAGCAGGGTTACCCCCACCACGCTGCCAAGGGTGTCTGTCCCGCCTTGCTCAGTTCCAACCAGCACCAGCACCCATGGGCTCCACTGTGACCCCAGCGCTGCTCCCCAGCCACCTCCAGCCCAGCACCGTCCCTGTCCTGGCACTATTCGGCACCCAGCAAAGCACCTCTGTGGCCATCAAGAGCCCTGACACTGAGATCCAAAGAGCACAGCACATTTCTCCACATCTCCTTTTGTTTCAGATTTTTTTCTTACTAAATATATATGAATATTTTAAATGCACACTCACGGGGGATGCCACTCTCGCCAGCGGGAGGGCTCTGCACCACTGGGCTGCAGGAGAGGCTCGTCAGCACCATGGCTGCCACCATCTCATCCATCTCCACAGCGGCATCGGCTTTCCTGCACCGTGAGAGGAGAGGCGTGAATCACAGGGAGGAAAAAGCAGAGAAACAGCCCGGGTACGAGCCGGGGAGTCACTGGGCACCCAAAGGGCAGCACAACCTGCAGCAACACAGCAGGTTCCCCCACTCCCCACCTCCCTTTAACTTTGAATCATTTTGAACTCATTGGGAGGGATGTTTTCTCTCCATTTGAAGGAAAAAAAAAAATTACAAGACCCCTTAATCCTAAATTTAACCATCCTCCAGATAATCCCGCACTGGGAAGGCAGATATCCCTGGCATCATCGCTCTCTCTGTTGGTGTAAAACCAAGCACAAGTGCTGCTAGAGCCACCAAGAGCCCCTCTCCTGCCTGAGCAAGATACCACCAGCCAAAGGCACAAACCTTTTAGGTACATCGATACTGCTGGATACGGATCTCTGCAGTGCCTCGGCAGGGCCAGGACCGCCAGCGGTGGGCAGGATGGGGGGCTGGAGCGCGGCCGGCTGCACGTCTTGCACCCTCCAGCACGCCTGCAAGCCCTGCTCTGGCAGCAGCACCTTCACCTTGTCACTCAGTGGGTTGTACTGCTCCACAAGGCCAGCGCACTCCTGCCCGTTGTAGGTGACGAGGACCTGAAAACAGCACGAGGGGCGGTTTGTCAGTGCCACCCGCTGCTCCTGGGGGGTGTCCTGCTGCAGCACAAGCAAGGCTTCAGCTGCCAGAGGATCCTCCCTCCTCCTCCCGTGGCAGAGGGGGCAACAGAGGGCTTTAGGATGAAGACAGAGCCTGTCCTGAAGGGCTTGGACTTCAGACTGCTGTCACAGCAAACCAAAGGGGTGGCCAGAGTTTGTCCCAACCCCACCCCTGAGAGATCTGCTCTTCCCAGGTACAAGCTCCCCAACTCCAGCAATCCCAAACTGAGGGATTTCCTGAGCTGGTATCAGGTGTGTCTGAGCGTTGTGACTTTGGGCGGACTTTTCTCCAATGAATTTGTCTGCTTTGGCTTTGTTTTTGCACCATCCTGCTGCAAGGACTCCCACAACTATTACACACCTTGGCAAAGTATGTGGATAAAAGGATTAAAAGCAGGAGGGGGACAGGGAAATGGAGGTTTCCTGGGTGAAGTGATCCCAAATTCACACCTTGGCTCCTCCATCCCCAGCTCCTTTGGGCAGGGGAAGGAGATGCACAAACCTCACCTCCTCCTTCAGAGTCCCAAACTCCTTCTGACGGAGAGTTTTCTACCACTATCACCCATGAGCCTATTTCTGTTAATGGAAATGTATCTGCGTCAAAAGACGCTATGTGTGTCTCTGGCTATTTATAGGAACTGGAACATCTCTTTATGAGAGTGCCACGGGTGGCGTACCAAGAAGCCAATGTGGGACAGACACATGCACCCATACCCTGACCAGGAGGAGCCTGCAAGGCCATCTTGGGTGGGATCTCCAGCAGAAACACCAGTATGGAAAAAAAGCCACCCGCAGCAGGACAAGGGTTAAGGGGATCAGTGCGAGGATCAGGACACTGAAGACCCTGATGCTGCTTTCTGAGAACAAGGAGCAAGGCTTCCCTGTGAACCACACGGGCTGTCCCCCAAACTGCGCAGAATATGAGGAGCCAGCATCCCCTTCAGCTCTGCAGAGCCACCAACACAGGTCCTGGCTGTATCTGGGAGGCAAAGGCACCTCGTTGCTGCTTTTCTGCTGGTCCCAGCAGCAAAGCAGGTGAGCAAAATCCTCCACACGTAGGAGAAAACAACTCTCACTGCTCTGCGGTTAATAAACATGGGGCAGGAGGAGCCAGAAAACCCAAAAGGGGCCTTATTTACACTCTGTTTCACAAGCTCTGCCCAAAAGAGGTTTCACAGTTCTGCAGGTGGCAGCCAAAAAACAGGCTCTACATCAGAAGTTCACAGCTCCCCTTGGACAGTCCTGCCTGACCAGGCACTAACAGGAATCGTGCCAGTGGGATCGCGAATGAGCGCCATTCCCTGCCCCAGGCAGCATCCTGGCCAAGGCATGGTCCTCCCAAGCACTGAGAGCCTGGGGCACAAGAAATGGGGGGTTCCAGCAGGACTTTCTGGACGAACCGTCACACCTTGCTCTTCCCTAAGAACTTCTTCACCATGTAGGTCCACACCATCAACCCTCAACCCTGAGGCAAAAAGCTGCAGCAGACTGAGCTCCAAGGCCTGAGCCATGAGGCTCATCGCCACCACGGCTAAGCTGGGGGGTTCCTGGCTGCTTGCCTTCAGATGTGAATGTGGGTTATGGGGAGATAGTTCATGAAGAGAAGTCCACCGGGAGTCACTAACTGTATAGAAACCATCTCCCTTAGCCTCAGACAGTTAGAGAGCACTGGAGGGAAGCGTCAGGTCTTCTCACCCTCTTCTCTGGACACCCAGTTCTAGCTAGCATTGGAGATATCTCCTGGAGGAGACGGATCTCTGCCTGAGCTGGTATGGTCCAAACCCCTCAGGCACAGCCAAGGCCGAGTGCACTAACGCCAACGCCTGTTAGCGACTCTCGGTAATTACATATCCCCACTGCACCTCACGTTAGGGGAGTCCCAGGAGTTTTCTCCCCCCGACTGGAGCACATCCCACCAGCCAAGGACACCGAGAGCCTCCTTACGTACCTGCTGCCCGGTGCAGAGCTGCTGGCGACTGGGGCTAGGTAACCTGGGTGCCTGGTTGCTCTCCTCTGCCGAAGGCATTGGTGGCACGCAGGATCCGTCCTCTCGCGGTGCTGCGTGGGCAGATGCCCGGCCGAGGTCAGTCTGCAAGCCAGGGATCTGGGTGGCCACCAGCACCCCCTCGGCCAAAGCGCTGGGGGCAGAGACGCGGGTGCCTAGCAGGGAGCGCTTCCCCAGGCGCCTGGACAGCACGCTCGCCATCTCGGACACGCTGCGGAAGAGAAAGACACGGGGGTGTTACCTCCGGTGCAGGATCATGACGTTCAACCGGTGTCTTATCCCCACCGCCACCCTGGGAGCCGAGAAGGCAGCTCTCCACTGCTCCAGCATCCCCAGGAGCCAAGATCCCTTGGTGCCTGAGCTCCCCCTATGCTGCAGTTCTTGTCTTTAAGGTCATTCCCAAACCCCTCTGGAATTAAAAAAAAAAAAAAGCATTGAGCCAGCCCAAAGGAAACTCCGCTGACGCCTGTGGGAGCCCACATCCCCCCCCCCAAGCTGCCCCCAGCGCACACTCCCGATGCCACCGTGGCTATTCCCGCCCATCACACTGAAACCCGCCGTCGGTGCTCTTCAACCTTGACCTCCAGACTTGGGCCCGTGCCCAGCACAGTCCTGCAATTCCCCTGCCCGCGCTCTGGCAGGGGAGGAAAGTTTTCAGCAGCAAAAGCCAGCGCCCCTTGCCAGCCTGCACCCCAATGCTCCTCTTTTCGGGAGCCCTCATGCTTTTGGGAGAGGTTTTTCCAGGCTTGCAGCTCATGCCCAGCCCTCCCAGGGCCAGTCTGGCAACAAGCCAGGAGTGTCCTCCTGCCCTGCTTTGTTACAAACGGAAGAATTTGGAGCTTTTTTGACTTAAACTGTTTCTCTGCAACTATCTTTAACCTATTTTGCCACCCAAATAGTTCCCCTTTTCTTTGACATAGGTTTTTCCTCATGTTGGTGTGGCTCTTCTAGCAAGCCTACCCAGAGAGCTGTTTTAGAGACAAAGAAAGATTGGGTTTGTAGATTTTACTGCTGTTTTAAAAGAAACATGCTTTTACAGGTTTCTTTATAAGCAAGGGACACCCAGTCACGGGGACAGATGATGCACCCAGCCCTGATAAATCTGACAGCTCCAGCAGCACTTGCTGCCCTGCTCTGTTCCGTCCTCCTCCCTAAGTGTCCTCCGCAACACCATCTCCGAGGAGAGCGGGAAGCAAGGAAGCACACCGTGGTGAGGCTGAAGGGTGATGGCACCTGGGGTTCAGGAGGAGGGAAGAGGAGGCAAGAGGCTTGGTGCAGCGCTATGTCTCAGGGTGCACCGAAAAAGCCACGTGCTTTTGCACTGCCAAACCTGTCACCTTTGCCACCCTGCCTGGGCCTGTCAGCGAGCGTCACCCGGCTGGCCGGGGACTGCGGGTGTTTGTTGGGTGTCTGGGTTGGAGCGTAACCTGGGCCACGGAGAGTCCAAGCTCTGAGGGGCTGCTGCTTGTGCAAGATTAACCCCGAGCTACCAGGCGGTTGTGCCCATACCCTCCCCTCCTCGTGCAAGGTCGCTGCAAGAGACGCTCAGTTCCCCCTCACAAAGTGGCAGCATTTTAACGGCAGATCAAAATTTTTATTGGATATTCGATTTACAGAGAGCTGTTTTACACACTATCTCAGATGCAAAAAGTTTCCTGAGGAAGGGAAGGGGAGCTCACCGCTCCTCTCAACCGCCGGCCATCCTGACAAGGGTTACTCCAAAGCACACTTCAAAGGACACCCAAGATTTACAAGCGGTTTTATGAACAACCATACGCACTCAGCTCACTTTGTCCTCCTCCGAAATCCAGCCGTCCCCGAGTAGAAAATTAACAGCTATTTAGGAGTCATAAAGAATAGAGCAGGAAGAGCGGGATAGGGTGTGAAATGGATAGAGGCATGCTGGGGAGAGCACCTCGTGCCAGGGCTGCCTGTCCCGCAGTGCAAGGGGACTTTGCCGCCGTCACCGCCTTCCCTCGGGAGCAGGATCAAAGAGGCCGCAGCGGCTGGCTGAGCGGAGCCGCTCCCCCGGCTTCCCTCTCATCTCACCCTGCCCGCGGAACACACTGGACTTTGCAGCCTACGGGTCTCACCGGGGGATGCTCCAGAGCCCGCTTGGTCTGATAATGTCTTTCTTCCCCACAGTGCAACATGCTTTTTTGATGAACACAAGTGACCTGGCCAAGCAGTTCTGCTCCCGAATCTCCTACGTACCCGTATGGGACTTTCGCATCCAAAAGGCCATCAAAAGGGCTGGGCAGGGAAAGGGGGGGGACGCGGCGGTTTGCCTCAAATCCCAGCGCGAAGCTGCAGCAAAGCCCCTCCAACTCACCGCAGAAAGTAACCACCAAACCACGTTTCCTCTCACATCACCTTAAAAACCTTGCTCTCAGATATCCCAGGCACCAGGGTTTGGGAACTGCCCTTCCGAGGGCTCAGGGAGTTGATGCAGCGATGTCGGTGCTGCTGACACATAGAAAACAGCACCGAATCTCTGCTGCTGCCTCCCCGATGGTCGGCGCACGCCGGTTTCGAGACAGCGCTTGGCTGGCGGCCAGATGTGAGGAGGGCAGCGCCAAAGGTGGGAGGCTGCTTCTCATTTCCTTCGGGGTTTCGTTTTGCCTTCCCTTTCCTTCCCCCTCAGGTCCGGGGCGGGGAGCGGGAAGGAGGAGAGAGGCGCGCTTGTAAGCGGGGGAAGAAAAAAACCCTCCCAAAAAGCCAGATTTTGGAGCCACATCTGCTTCCAGCAGACCTTTGAATGCCAGATCCCATTTCAGCGCTCAGCCCATAGCTGAGGGTGACATGCCAATGCCAAAAAAATCCTTCCCCCACCATGCCCCAAAACACAAAGCAAGAAGAGGAGCAAGAGCTGGGAGGGCGTCAGTGGTGCAGGCGGAGCTGGGAGGCCACGCTGCCGCCGCAAGCCCTCCCAGCTGTTAGCAATCACGCGCCGCAGGGGTCAGAGCCGGCACAGATCCCAAATTATTTCTTGCTTCAATGCCGGGCGTGTATTTTGGACCGCGTTTTCCCAACTCTCGCTGGGGGGGAAAAAACGTCAGCCCTTCTGCCTACCGGTGTTGCTGCCGCTGCCGGCAGAGCAAAGCCCGGGTGGAGGTTTAGGAAAGCAGGCGCCTCGTTTGGCAAATGAGGAACGCTTCGTTTAGCAAGCGGGGAAGCTCGGGGCGGGGGGCTGCTGCAAAGCAGGGAGGGTGCCCCAGAGCTCACCCCGGCTGCTGCTTGTCCAGGGTTTGCTGGGAGAAAGGCAACTCTCACACCCGTGGTGCTGCACAAACCAGGACCACTGGCACAAATCCCCTTCCCAGAGAACGTGCGTTTACAGAACACCCTATTTCCCCCCATTATTTTTAGGAATAAATGGTGGTAGGTTCCCTAAAATCCAGCCTAATTCCTGCCACAAACCACCGTGCCACCACGGATCAGCAACCCAGACCGCAAAGTCCACCCTGTAAGAGACCCTAAAAGCTGCAGTAAATTATAATAAACCCCAGTTTTTCCATCTTCCCTCCCAGCCCGCCGTTTTTCAAAAAAGCCCACTCTCATCCCAAAACGTCCCACAGCCCTTTACAGACAGCACTCTGGCCCCGCGCCCGTCAGCACACGTGACCAGGGAAACAAGATATCCGCACGGAGCGGTTTGCAAAGTTTGGGCCTTTATTATTAAAAATTAAAAAAAAGAAGCAAGAAGGATCTGCTGACCCCGAGGTGGAGCCAAACCCACCCGCGACCTAACCCTTAGGAACAATAATACAAAACAGTCGCTTTCCCCAAAAGTTTCCTCCTAATCCCGCCTCGGTGCTCGCCGCTCAGGTTCCACCCGCAGACGTGTCACCGCGGGGCTGCACCGCATCCCCACCAGCGGCACCGGGCAGGGCTCCCCGACCCTCGCCCCGCCATTTCACCCCCGCTGGCGTTTGCTGGGCGATCCCAGAGGAAAAACACTGTTGCAGAACACCCGCCTGCCTAAAAACGAGTTTTCCGGCGCAGGCAGGAATGCCGGCGCAGACAGAGCGACTTCCCCGGGCATCGGCGGGCCGGTGGCGAAGGCAGCCAGGAAGGAAAGGGCGGGAGTTTGGTGCTTTCTGGGAGCGGCGCCGGCAGAGCGTGACTTGAAGCCATCGTTCGGGCACCGGGACGAACATGCAGCAGGAGACAGGGCGTGCATCGCATGTACATGCGTGCGAGCATGCGTGTGCAGGGCCCGCAGCCGTGCGGGCAGGCAGGGCATGCGGGAAAGATGGCAGGGCCGGAGGCGAGGGGAGGAGGCGGCGTGTGCCCGGGCCTGCCGCGGAGGGCGGCACCGGGCAGGGCACGTGTGCGCGGGGCAGGCTGCGGCGGGCGGGGGACATGGACGGGGAGGGGACACACGGACACACATGCACCGGGGAAGCCGGGAGGCGGGGCATGCACCGGGCGGGGAGGGGGGGAGCATGCACCGGGCGAGGGGGGAGGCGTGCACCGGAGGGACCGTGCAACGGGCAGGACTCGGGGGAGGGGGTGCGCCCACCGGAGGACGACGGAGGGAGGAGGGGTGCGGAGCCGCCCCCCGCCCCCGGAGAGAGGGAGGGAGGGAGGGAGGGAAGGGGGGGGTCCCACAGCGGGGAGCGGGCCTGGCGCGGTTCGGCGCTTACCTCCGACGCTATTCCCGCCTTTCTCCCTCCCTCCTTCCACCCGCCGCAGCTTGTTTTGAAATCCCCGTCCCCGCCGCGGCCGGCTCACGTACGCGGCGGCCCCGGGCTGGAGCCCCGCCGGGCGGGGCGGGGAGGAGCCGGGGCCGGGGGAGGCGCGGCCCGGCCCGGCCGGGCGGGAACCGCCGCTCCCGCGCGCGCCGTTTTTTATTACCATCATTATTATTATTATCCTTTTTCCCTCCCCCCCCCCCCTTATTTTTTCCCCCCGGCAGGGAGAAGGGAGAGAGGGGGGAGGCCGGGCGGGGGGTGGGGGGGTGCCCGGCCCCGCTACTCACGGCGTCCGGGGAGCCCCGCTCCGCGCCTCGCCTCGCCGCCGGCCGGGTTAAAGCTCCCGGGGCCGGGCTGGTGTAAACAACCTCCCCACATGCTCGGCCCCTTCCTGCGCATTGGCTCGGCGGCTCCCTTTAAATACACGCCCCCGCCGCCCGGCCCCGCCGCTCCCGCCGGGCTGGTTGAGCGGAGCCGAGCTGAGCTGAGCTTAGCCGAGCCGCCCCGGCCCGGCCCGGCCCGGGGGCAACGCAGGCAGAGGGGGAGGAAGACCCCGGTTCCCCCATTTACCCGAGCGCCAGGCGCGGCGGCTGACAACGCTCATGCCATCTATCATTGCTTACTAAGCTGTGCTGCCCCAAAAGTCGCCTTTTTTTTTAATCCGTATTTTAAGTTTTGGCTGTCAGGGCTTGTCACCCAAGGGCCAGGGCTCCCCGTCATCACCCTGCTGTCCTCATCCCCCCGCCAATGCACACAGACACCTCGGAGGGTCCCAACTCTGCGGCCGGAGCCTCTCGGTTTGCATTTAACAGGCCCTACCGCTAATTTCTCTTAATTTGGAGGGGACATTACGATGACCCCCAACTCGAGTCCCCGCCACAGCTCTCCAGCACGACTGGACACAAACCTCGAAGGTTCTTCTTCTGCCCAAGCAGCCTCACCGGGTCTGTTTAGCAATAAGGGAGAATTAAATTAACACCAGCCATGCGCCTTCTGACATTTATTTCGGTTTCGGGCATTGAAATTCCCCTCTCAAAGCCTTGGCTTCTGGGTTCCCCGTGACAAAAATCCCCATTTTTGCCGCTCGTCCCTTTATAGCGGGTTGCAGCAAAGCTGATGTACAAATGCAGCGGCCAACGCAACGCCTTCAGGCTTTGCTCAGGACCCCCCACCCACTGGCCACCAGCCCCTTCGGGCAATCACCTTTAAAACCTCGGTACAGGCAAGGCGATTTAATGCGTGTTGGCTAGTGGAGACCAACATTGGGCCTCTTGCCAGCTTAAAAAAAAAAAAGTGTATTTTTACCACCAACTAATACACAATGCAGATGGGATTTTACTACGGTTGTCCAAGGTAAGTTGTTGGAACAGGAAGGGGTTATCATCCACTTGTTGTATAAAAAAAAAATGAAATCTGCCTTGTCTGCATGAGGACTCTAGTATTTCCCAACTCTATTTTTTTTTTTTTTGTCCAGTAAAAATAAGGTACCTTCTCCAAAGCACCCAAACAGGAGCCAAAATCTTCTACTCCCAGCAATGCTCCTAAATTTCCTCCCAAGATCCTCAGACTTGGATTTCTAAGTCACCTCAATACCTGTTAAGATGAGAAGTGAGTTATTACACATGCAGACGGGGGCAGGTGCCTACGACAGCGCTCGCCCAGCTGTCTCACGCACGTTGGGAGGCATTGCAAAGCAGCCGGGACAGGGGGCTGGGAGGGCACCGCGCACCCCGCCGGCATCAGCGGAGGCCTCCCTCAGCAGCCAGTCGGCCTGGCGATGCTTGGCGCTGTGCCGAGGCCTGCCGCTGCTCCGGGCACGGGGGTCGGGAGGTGGCTGCTGGGGGGGAGGAGTGGGGCTGGCAAGGGGTAGGACCCCTGTGGCCAGTGGGAAGGAGCCCACGGGTGGTGTCAGGGGCACCCCAGTCCTGCTCCTCAGAGGGGGCCTCACAAGCAGCCATGGCTTCCCCTCACCCCTCACAGGCACCCCTCATGTCCCCACCTCATGATCTCCCCTCACTACGGTCCCTCACCCCTCATGGCTGACCCTCATCTCGCCCCCATGATCTTCCCTTATGGCCACCCCTCATTTCTCCCCCGTGATGTCCCCTCACGACAGTCCCTCACCCCTCATGGCTGACCCCATCTTCCCCCATGATGTCCCCTCACGGCCACCCCTCACCCCCCACGGCCGCCCCTCCCTCCCCCTCTCTCCCCCCCCGCCCGGCGACTGACGTCCCTGCCACCTCCCGTCCCCCCCCCCGGCGCTGGCGGGAACGGCGCGTGCCCTCACGCCCCCCCCGCCCGCCCTGACTACGTGCAGTTCCCCACGTGGCGGCCGCGCGCGCCCCCCGGCCAGGGAACAGCCCGCCCGGCACGTTCGCGCCCCCGTCCGCGAGCCGGGTGAAGAGGGGGCGGGAGCTCGGGGGGGGGGGGGTGGTTGTTGAAGCGCCGCCAATCGACGGGCGGCAGGCGAGCCGGAAGGGACCAATGACGGGAGGCGGTGCCGCTCGACGGCCAATAGCGAGGGGCGGCAGGGGAAGCCCCGCCCTGCCCCCGGTGCCCCGATGGCGCTGCGGGAGGGCGGGAAGGAGGGATGAGGGAGGGATGGCGGTGAGGCAGCGCCTCTCGCCTCCCCTCGGCCGTGGCGGGGTGGGAGCTTCCTTCTGAGGGAGGGGGAAGCTCTGCCGTTGCCACAGCCCGGGCGTGGCGCGGGCCGCTCCTCAGAGCGGGGCCAGCCCGCCAAGGGCGGGGGGGTAAAACTCGACCTCGGGTTAGCGTGTGGGGAGTGCGGTTTTATTTTATTAAAAGAGGGAAAAGTGAGGTTAAAGTGTAGGGAAAATGTTCTTGCGTTTTCACTTCGTTGTTTTCAGTGCAAGAAGCAAAGAGGTGGTATGGGGCAGGCATTCTTCTGCATCGCAAGTAAGGCCTGTCCTACCTAGGCTGGGTATCCAGCCTAGGTGTGCAGTACAGCTGCAGCATCATGTCCCTCCTGCTTCCAGAGACATTTCTTTACCCGTGTTTTAAAAAATTGTTTGCAGCCCATTAAAAAAAAACACCATAAATGCACAACAGCAAATAAATAATTGCACTGATCAACTGCCTGTCCTAAATCTTGCAGAATTCTTCTGAGACCACGGAAAACTCTCACCGTAGGATGTTACTTGACCTCTCTCCTTCCTAGCTCTAGTGATTCTCATTGCACTAATTCTACCTTTGTTGTCAGAGTTTGGGGTTGATGTCAGATTAAATCTTAGCTGAAAGTAAGCTAAACTGAGTGCATCTGTGGAGAATAAGTACTAGTGGTGCCTGTATATAGTCCAAATTTAGAGGCTTGAGATAGGTGTAGTATTAGATA
Organism: Phalacrocorax carbo; assembly: GCF_963921805.1. Taxonomy (NCBI): domain Eukaryota; kingdom Metazoa; phylum Chordata; class Aves; order Suliformes; family Phalacrocoracidae; genus Phalacrocorax; species Phalacrocorax carbo. The sequence continues at coordinate 127,748,300 of NC_087515.1, forward strand.
GAGTCCTTAATACAGTGAAAGCAGTATGTGTGCGTGATCCACTGCTTAAATATCCCAGATGCATACCCAGTCCTGGGCAGCTAATTCCTTTGCGTACCAATAAAATGTAACGTGATGGATACTGGTGCGTAAAGCTCACCGATACGTCAGTGTACCTGACCCCCAAATGAGAAGGTCTGTGGCTGGATTTGGAGCTGAGACCGTGCGGCATCTCTGCTAAGGTTGTGAGCAAGTGTGGTAGCACTGATGATGAGTGTGCATGTCGCGGGAGCGGCCTTTGAGGTCTTGCACTGGGATCGTTTCACGTTGGGTAGAAAGCTCTTCTGTGGTTAATAGTCCACTTTTAACCTAGAAAGCGTCTGCCTATCATGTTTAATAGCACTAATGCACCTCTAATCCATTAATTTCTTTAGTCCCTTTTTGTACCCTTTTAATTCGCTTGGTCCCGGCCACATCCTGCGCCCACAGCTTTGCCAGGGTTATTACTTCCGTGTCCCCAGCTTTTGTCTTAGGTGTTTACTGACTAATTCCTTTGTCGTCCCTGCAGCGTTTGTGACTCAGGGGCTTTATCGGGTTCTCCCTCCCTGCCCCACCAGTCACGTCCTAAGCAGACTTTTGGTCTTCCCTTGCGCAGAATCTGACTTCTTCCTCTGATTAACCATGATAACCCTTCGCTGTAACTTTAGTAGTTTTACATAAGCTTTTGGAGATGGGGTGACAGGATTGGCATCAGTCATCAAAATGTGGTATTTTATTCGCCAGCATAATGATGTTTGCTATCTTGGTTTCTTTTTCTTTCTTAACAGCTGCCAACGTTTGATTTGACTACTGCTGAGCGTTAAGCTGATCTTCTCAGACAACTATCAACAATCACCCCCAAATCTTTTTTTTCCTGAGAGGTAATAGCTGATTTAGAGCCCATGACTGTATACGTATGATTAGCATAATTCTTCCAAGATGTGTTTCTTACTGAGGTCAAATCACATCTGCCATTGTATCTCCTCATCGCGTCGTGCTGTGAGATCTTTCCCTGGTTTCAAGCACGGCTGTTTGGGATAATTTTGCCTGTAAATGTTGTCACCTCACTACTCATTCCCTGGTCAGATTTTATAATGATGTGTTGAACAACAGATCACCCGGTCCAGATCCATGAGGGATCCCATCTGTTACCCTCTTGCCTTGGGGAATGGATGTGAAGCTGTTTATTTCTACTCTTGGTTTCTCAAAAATATTTAACCAGTTATCTACAAGGGAGGCTTCCTTCCCTGTCCCACAAAAACTTGGTCTCTCAGAATTTGACAGGGAGTCTTGGTGAATCTCCCTGAACCTGTAAGTGAAAAATCCCAATTAAAACTATTTTGTGATGGTTCAGCCTACTTTACTGAAGAAGAACTAAGATATGCCTATTTCTGTTCGGGTTTTATTTTGACTCTTCTTCTTTGTAGTGTTCCCAATATTGCTATGAATGCAATGTGAGAAACACACCCAATTTTTAAATTAATTGTGCAACATCTTAAAACAGAGGGGGGAAAAACACAATGGAAAAAACTGCCATACATAAAAAAAACACATGTCCACAGGATGACCATTACTCACAGCTTTAATTTCAAATAATATTAAATGTTAGTTTGAGTCCAACAATGCTGAGCAGTTGAATAAGTTTGGCTTGGGCTTACCCACCCACTGCTCTGCCCGGCATTTCGCTTTGGCCTCTGTCCCTCGACCTCAAGCGATTATTCATTTCTGAATACACAAGCTCAGGATAAACTGCTTAACTGACATTTTGAATCTATTAATATCATTCATTTTGTTTTGACAGGAGGCAAATCAGAGCCAAGCCACCGATACCAAACTAACCAAATAAACTGGAGGGTTTTTACCAGGTTTTCCTACATGTTGTTGCTGTTACAAAGGACCGACACATACGGTGATCTGAGCAACTCCAGACTGGGAGAATCAAGGTGTCAATCTTAGAGTCACTAATTCTTGCAGTCCTTGGAACATGATGCTGTTAAAATCCTCAGCTCATGGGATCAAGACATTTGAAGAGGAGATGTGGGGAGGAGCGGAGAAAATTAAGTAGATTTTTATCGACCGTGCTGTTAAAGAAAAGTAGGAAATTTCCTAGAAAGCATCCTCTGTGAGTTCGGGTGCAGCCGTTTGGGTGTCCTGATACACAGGAGCTCGTCTTCCTGATGCCTGCAATTGCGCCGAGTTACGCAAGTCAACCGACCCATTATTGCTCATCACCCTCCTTCCCAAATCGAGCGTTGACAGCTGAGACCAGCAGAAGAGCTGAAAGCCCTCCCAGACTCGAGGCGCAGGCACTAATCAAAGCCACATCTCGTCAGGGCCATCCAGTTGGGAAATCAGACTTCCCTCCCTGTTTCTGGGGTGTTTCATCCCACAGGACCTCAGAGCTTGTCGGCACTGTTAGGTTGGCCATTGGAAGTGAGGAGCCTCTTCTGTGGGACATGGCGTCCATCTAAAATGGAGGCTACATCTTCTAAAATTATTGCCTTCAACGGCTTGTTCTCGTGCAGCACCTGAGCGCCTGCCGTATTGGTACACATGCGGAGAACATTTGCATAAAATCCTAGCCTTAACAAAAGCCAGCTGGATTTGGGAGAGTTTCACTTATTATTCCCAATTTTGACCTCAACAGCAACAACAACATTAGTGAATTCAACAGCACTAACACCTTGAGGACCACTGACAAAGCTGGCCACATCCCCACTACTCGAGTCTCTGAGCTCCAGGAGGAGCGTTGCTTTATCCCTGCTGCCTCCGGGAAATTGTCCACAGCCCATGCCAACTCCTCACCCATGCCTGGGTGAGTTATTTGGAGGTGTGCAAGTTGACCCACGGCAAAATTACGCCGAGGACTGTGCTAACAGCATGAGCAATTCCATCGATTTGAAGTTAATCGTGTCTCAACGGGACTTTTTGCTTGCTTCACATGCTGCGAGTGATTAATTACCTTCTAGAAGCAAGGCTTGCAAAACCACTTCTTGTGGGGTAGGAGGGCTTTCTTGGTGGCCGCACAAAACGGTTCATCTCCCCACAGAGACTTCTGGCAAGCCGAGAGCCGCAAGAGGAAGCCGTGGCCGAGCACCGTCTCCTGCAAGCAGCCGACTGCCGGGATTCAGTGCACCTGCCTTGCTCACCTCTGTTTTGCAGAGCGTAACTTCTTCCAACGTAAAGGAAAAGCTTGAATTGGGCTGTTGGGAGGAGGTGAAGTTCTTGCAGGCCGTGGTGAGCAGGAGGGCGGTGGGCTGGAGCATGTGCTTCTGTGCAACCTCTGCTTGGGAGCAGATTACGTGACCTTCCCAGGCTCAACGCTCGTGACCAGCTGGAGGGGGAAAAACCTCCCAGATTTACAAGCAGCTATGAACCCTGCTCGGATCCAGAGCCACTGCCGTAAACGTTGTGTGGTCAGGGGCTGGTCTGGGGAGAAGGGGAGCAGGTGTGTGTCCACGAAGAATAATTTACATACTTATTGTTTTCAAGTGAAATAATCCCAGCTGTTTTACTTTTTTCAGCGACCTGGTTATTGCAACGTGCCTGTTCCAGTCACTGACGCGAAAGCTGGTGGTCTGATCCTAACGCCCTTTTAATGCAATTTTGCTGATTCTCCCATGCGGAAGCGTACCGGATGCCGAGCAGGACACTGGGAGGTGCTTGAAAAGATTATCCGCAAAGCCGCATACGGCGAAGCAAAACGTGACGTCAGGAAAGCTTTTTGCAACGGAGTTATTCGCGGCGTCTCGCATGAACAGGGAGACCCAGGAAAGCTCCGCAGAGGCGGTGGGATTCATCACATCGGCATCCGCGGAGGAAGCTCTGACCTACGCAGCTCTCGGCCGCTACTGTGTCGTTTCTAAGTTGCAGGGAAGATGGTGATACGCGGCTGTGATTCCTGGTTATGCAATTCAGCCGTTTGCAATTTTGCTTCCTTCCAAACACCCTCCGGGCTCTTTTCCATATTATAAACAAAACAGCCTGCAACATTTCACTCAGAAGGCAGAAACCGGTGCCTCGGATGCTCGCTCTGTGCTGCAATTCTGCTTTTCTTTTGTAGGGAACGCTTTGAGCAGAGCCATCTCAGGTGAAATAAACTGCAAGGAGTAAGCATGTCTTAAAAAGAAAGCGTGTGCTTCCTTTGGGGTGTTTCATTTCAAAATTAAAAGGAGAGTTCGGCTCCTTGTCCATATATAGTGCAATAAAGGGCTCGCCGGCTGTTTACGCTTCGTGGTGCAGCTGCGAGGAGTGTTCAACAGCAGCCTGCCCGCGCTCGGGATTTCCAATTGTAATACAAAAAAGGAAACAGGAAAGAACGATGTAAACATCGGCAACGAAACCCGTGCTCGCAGTGGGCTCCGAACAGCGCCACCGACGCCCCGGGCCTGCTCCTCTTCTCCCCCTGCTTTTCGGAGGGGACTGCAGAAGGAGGAGAGGCGGGCTCTGGCAGAGGTTTGGAGAGCCCTTGGCCAGGTTGCAAATCTCCCGATTGCCTGCACTGCCTCTCTCTTGCTTCCAGCTGTTGGCCCTCAGCCCCTACTTGATGCAACAAACTCTTAGGGGGGGAAAAAATGGGGCAAAATGATCCTTTTTTTTCTGCATGAATTGTCACTGTTAGCTGAAAAATCGATGTCAGTGTGCTTTTTTCAGGCTCCATGTGACTAAGGCCCATGGAGGTGCCCCACTCACACGTTAAAAAATGGCTTTCTTATTCTAACACAAGTAGGAAACTGTTTGGGAATGTGACACGAGTGTTCCCTGTTAGTCTGAAAAAACAGCATTTGACAGGCACTGGACGGGCCACGTAAAGGCAAAACCCACAAAGGCAGCACCTGCTCTGGCCAGGGGGCTCTTCTCTTGCAGGTCCCCGACCGAGCCCCATTGGCAAAAGCTCATCTGAGGAGCAATCACCTTAAAAATCATCCAGGGACCCCTGGGCTCCCCCTCTCTTTCCTTCCCATCTTCCTGTAACCATATAATTATTTTCTGGTGTGGTAATGGGACCGTGCGTGGTTATCCTTCATCCCCCCCGCCACGTGTTGGCTGCGCCCGCACCCTGTACCGCTGTGCCTGCACCGCTGCGGCACCTCCTTGTTCCCCAAATTACAAGCGGACAACATATTTAGTGTATTGTATCCCAAATCTGCCGTGCGCGACCCGGGAGCTCGCCCAGCCAAACCTGGGCAAGGCTCCCCGCTCCCTCGCTGCCAAGTGTGCGGCAGCCAGCGCCGGCTCGTCTCAACAAGCTGCTGATGGAGCTGAGAAGGGGGAAGGGAGCAAAGCCGCTTGGCTCCCGGCTCCCGCTCCGGCGGCGGCTGGGACACCCACGGGGAAGCAGAGCCCGCTCTTGCATTAAAGAGCTCGTCCCAAAAGCTGCGTTTCCAAATCGTGGGCTGCCGGGTGGCGTAAGCGCCCCAGCCGTGTTTCGCTGGAGGAAATGGTGCTTTTAGCCTCTCGCCGCAGCTCCTGGCTTTCGTGGAAATGTTCAGACCCAGAGATAACCAGCTTTTTTGGAGTGCCTGTGCCTCTTAAGGGTGTTCAGGAAACGCGCGGATGCATTAGGGAGCTCAGAGTCCGTCTCCTGCTCTTGCCAGGGAAGACGTTTGCTTGGTGCTGGAGTCGCAGGGGTTCCTCTGGGAGACAAGCCCGGCTGCGGGAGCACACCCGCGGGCTCCAGCCTCCCCTCCTCTTCACCATCTGAGCGAGGAGAAGCCAAGAGGGGAAGAGACACTCACGAGGTTTCCTTTTCTGCTCTTTGCCGCCTTCTACTTCTTTTTTTTTAAACTCTGGCCTGTTTGCCTTTTTTTAACCCCTTCCTTTGGCTTGCTCATTTTTAACTCTTTGCTTTCACTCGCAGCACTGCTCTTGCCTCACAGCCCACGTGGTTTCAGCAATCTCCAGGTCTATACAAAGTACTTGGTCAAGTGCACCAGGCACAAGCTCTGTCTTACAGCTGAGTTTGGTTTATTTTGGAAGCTGAGCGGATCCAAGTTGGTGAGATATGGAGACCCTGGGAAAAAAAGCCAGGGCACTGGCGCTAAGGAGCCTGGCTCTTCACCATGGGTCAGACCACTGGGCGCAAGCTGGAGCTTCTCCACTGCATCTTGGTGGGCAGCGCGGCGTGGCAGCTTGGAGGAAGATTGTCTCGTTTGGAGAACTTGATGAAGATGATGAGAGGTGTGGAGGAGCTCCTCTACAAGAAAAAGATGTTTCAGCTCTTATATAAGGGGGAAACAGGGATCTGCACAAACTATGGCGCTGGTGAGGAGGAAGGAGATCAAGGAGGAGCGTGACAGAGGTCTGTAAGATGGTGAGTGGCTTGGAGACAGTGAATTTTCCTTTACTGGGTGAATGAAACTGGTTTGCAACAAGTCCAAAACCATGCGGAGCCTTTCATCAGTCCCCTGTGGAGCTGCGGGACTCCTTGCCGTAGGATGCTCTGGGTGCTAAAGGTTTGCAGGGCTCCAGAAACTCACGGGATAGAGAGATGGAAGAAAAGTCCACCGAGGGCTCTTAAATACAAAGATGTCACTTCTGGCTTGCAAAGTTACCGACCTGCATGTTGCTGAAGCCTTCAAGACCCTTCATGGGGGATGTCAGCAAAGGCTTGTCCTGTCCTGGATCTCCTCCCTTCCAAAAGGTCCCAGGGCTGGGAGCACCCTACAGAGATCTTCCACCTGAGCTGGGGAGAGGGGTTGGAGGCCTCTGGCTGGACACGCACAGCATGGGCAGGATTCATCCTCCCCTGGCACTTGCTGACAGCAGATGAGATCTTGGCGCCGCTCCCTGAGCGGATTTTTAGGATCACAGGCATTTCTTCTTGGGCCTGCCCATGTTGATCTCAGCCTGCCCCTCCCTGCACTCCCAAGCTTCTCACCCAGCCAAACCTTTCACTCTGCTTCATTTAAAATAGAAAATTAATAATTAACTGGCCCGTCCTTTGAGCGGCACGTAAAGGAAAACCATAACACCTGCCTTACGGGTTGTCTGTTGCCTTGGAGCCTGTTTGTTTTTCCAGCAAGCTCCTCTCCATGAGCAGGATGCTGGTGTTTCGGGGTGGCCTCGACCGCCCCGGGGCTATCCTCCACCATCCAGAGCCACCTCTCTTTGCAACCAGCCCGTCCTACGGCAATGCATCTCTTGGCCACAATATTTGTGAAATACTGTGAATATTTCAGAAGCTGCCTGCCTTTTTGCATCTGCAGGGTCTTCCCTCCGTGCCCAGGTGTGCCGGTGGGTCACCAACCCCTTGCAGCATCTCACCACCTTCTCCCACCTCCATCCTCTTGTACCCACCTCGCAGCACACGTCAGCGTGCTCCCGCTGCTGCAAGGTGGGATGGGAGGCAACTTCCCTCTAGTCAGGGAATTTTGGGGTGCTGGAAGATGATAGGAAAGGAGGTTGGTTGGTTTGATCTCCTGCTTGCTTGTTATTGAAATTATTAATTTTTTATCCTCTTTTTATGAAAGGTGCTTTGGTTGGCTGGAGAGAGAAGGTTGGCCCTTGCCTTTTCCACTGGAGAAGGAAAGTCCTGTGTTAGTTCCCATCCCAACTAAAGACCAGGAACATTGCCACCTCCTTCTGTGGGGCTTCAAGGACGACTACAACAACAGCCAGAGAAGCAAAGGTGCCTCTTTTAGATATATTAAATCTAAACCCAAATAATTCTGGCAGAACTGGATGAAGGAAATCCTATTCCATAAAGATTCACCCTCCCAATTGATTGGCGAGCTTGCAAATGCTCTAACCCTCCTCCCTTATTTTTACGACACCCATCAAGATGTTGTTAGTGTTAAATCTCCATCCCAGTGCAAATCAACCGATGGGTTAATATTTATTAAGGGACAGGGAGCATGCCAACACGCCCCTCCTGAGCTAGCCAGGGCAGACCAGGCTCAAACCAAGAAAATATTCAGCTTTTTCAAACCTTCTCATCACCCTCCTAAAAATGTAGTGTTTTCCCTTATGCTGCTAAAATTACTTGCAGCAACACAGGTTTGAGGGGTTTGGAGTCAGACCCGACCCAACACCGGGGCAGCACCCAGGGGCCTTTACACATCCCCTTGGCCCTGCACTGGTGTTTTTTTGCTGCTTATTAAGATGGCGTTTCCCACGGGTTTCCACCAGCAGCTCCAGACCTGATCTCTTTCAGGGGTGTTTCAGGCAATTCCAGCCCTCACGCGCTCCTCATGGGACAGCGAACTGTCGCCCCTCTCCTTCCTGGCAGCGCCGGGGTGCAGCCCGGGAGCTTGGTCCCCGCAGCGGAGGAGCAGGGTGAGTGCTGCAGGTGACAGCAAAGCTGTAAGAAGAGAAACCTGCTGGGTGGGGACGACGCTATTTTCCCCTTTAATCTCAATTTTTAATGTTTTTATATAGGGTTGCAGACAGTGCGGAGTGATACACATGCCTGCCCCACTGGTTGGCCGTGGAGACGCTGCCCCGGCTCGGGGGGATGCTACCAACAGCACCTATGGGCAGGGAGGCAGAGGATTCCATAGGAAGGCAGGTGCGTGTGTAGAAAGGCGGATGAGTGTATACGAAGGCAGGTGAATGTATAGGAATGTGGATGGGCTTATAGGAAAGCAGGTGAACATGTAGGAAAGCAGATGAATGTGTAGGAAGGCAGGTGGGCATATAGGAAGGTAGGTGAGTGTATAGGCAGATGAGTGTATAGCAACATGGATGGGCATATAGGAAGATAGGTGGGCATATAGGAAGGCAGGTGAGTATATAGGAGGTCAGGTTAATGTCTAAGAAGGCAGATGAGCATATAGAAAGGCAGTTGAGCACTTGGAAAGGCAGGTGAGTGTGTGGGTGGGAGGATAAACATATAGGAAGGCAGGTGAGCATATGGGAAGGCAGATGAGTGTATAGGAAGGCAGGTGAGCGTATAGGAATGCAATTGAGCATATGGAAACACAGGTGAGTGTGTAGGTGGGCGGATGAGCGTATAGGAAGGCAGATGAGTGTACAGGAGGGCAGGAGAGCATATAGGAAGGGTGTTGAGCATATGGGAAGGCAGGTGAGTGTGCAGGAAGGTGGATGAGTGTGTAGGGAGGCCAGTGAGTGTATAGGGAGGCCGGTGAGCATACAGCCCCCGCCAGCCCCTGAGGGGTCAGCTGCCTGCAGCCCCCGAGCGGCAGCACCTCCTTCCATCAGCGGTAGCCGGTGCTTGTGGGGGGTGGTGGCTCTGCAGGCCGGGGGCGAGGCCCAGCCCAGCAGAAACCTCTAACTCCCCGTGGCTCCGAGCCACCCAAACCTCGCCTCACCGAACGCGGCCGCGCCGGCAGAGTCGTGCCGGACCCGGCGTGCCGGGGCTGTGCCGAGATGACTCATCCCGCTGCATGCAGCAGCACACTTCCAACTAGCAACAAATGAAAATAGAAATGTCCCTGGCTCCTGAGCCAGGAATAATGTTGCAGGCTATTTTTTTGGTGGTTTTTTTTTCCCTTTAAAGTGAAATCCCTTTTTTTCTTTGACTCTCTAACTCAGCCCCAATAAAGCCACCGGCAAAGTCTCCTCCCCGGCTTCTCCGCTGTGGCCCGCGGCACGTCGGCTGCCAGCGTTGGTGCCAGTGGGGGCGGATGCAGGAGGAGAGAAGCAAAGCCCAGCGAGGCGGGTCTGGGGGGACGATGCCACGTCCTGGTGGGGCATGGCTGGGTGGTTTTCTGGGATGCAGAACTTGGGAGCAAAAAGGGGAGAAGGAGGAGTGCTTGGGGGTGTAGCCCAGGCTGCTTTGGAGGTTTATATGGTGAGAGAAGGAGGGAAGAGAGGATGGACGACTGCTGGGATGGAGAGCTGGGAGATGGGAACGGCCAGACCCTCCTGCCTCGGTGGTGGGACAGGGATACTGGGTCTCCTCGCTCTGCCTGCTTTGGGATGAGCATCCGCTGGTGGCTGCCATCAAATGGCAAAGGGGGGGTGATGGAAAGTGGGGAAGAGGGGGAGCTGGGTCCGTGCCGGTCCCCATGGAGCTGCCGGGGGCTGGTGGTGGTTGCAGCCGTGGCAGAGGTACAGGGACACCCCGGGAAGAAGCACAACAGTGTTATCTCAGTCACCGCACGTAACCGCCGCTCCCGTTCCACACTGCCCGACAGGCCTCCCTGGGGCCCTGCCAGCCTTTTTTGGGAGGTGATAAACTGAGTCTCACTGCTCTATCAGGCCAGCCCACACCTAGGATCCAGCAGAAGGCGGCCGCTCTCCCCACCCCTGCCTGAACCCTGGCTGCAGGACGCTCGTCCCCCTGGCAGACCCCATCCAAACTGCCCCAGGGATGAAGCAGAGCACAGCACACTCATTAAAAACAATTAAAATAGCAATTAAGGACTATTTACATAGCTGCTCATCCATAACCTCTAGCTTCCGGGAAGCAAGACCATGCTACAGGTGACTTTTCCCAGGGGATCGGAGCTGGATGACGTGTGGAAATAATTTGTGGATTTTTTTTGGAGTTTCTCCAAAAAATGATCACACAATTTTCTTCTGCCATTTCTCCTCGGCCAACCCTGCGTGGGTGTAACCCCACCGCCCGCTCCACATGGGGCCCCAGCAATGGGGATGTCCCAGAGGGGCACTCGGGGACCCTCGTGCCGGATGCTGGGGGATAATCCAGGCCACCCACACTTGATTTTAGAGTTAGGAAGGGAGCAGGCAGCTCTCCCGGGCTGCTGCCCGTGCCAGCCCACGCTCCTGCCTGCAGCTGGGGAAAACCTCCATCGAGCTTGTACAAACTGGCCAGGCTCGAGGCAGCTCCAAAACATCTCCGGGGCATCCTATGCCACATCAAAGTGCTTTTCCGGCAGCGATGGAGGTGCTTCTTCTTGGGGTTCAGGATGGCTGGGGGGCTGCTGGGGCTGCCGTGCCCGGTGCAGCTTGCACACCCGGGCGTACACAGGGCTGGGGCTCCCCTCGCTGCCCGGCTCCTCCTGGATGATGACCTCCTGCACCGGGATGCTCGGCTCATCCCTGGTGGGCAGGGATGGGGAGTCCCTCGGGGTGCTGCCGGCATCCCAAGGCTTTTTCAGCATCCCAGCTTTGTACCGGATGCTTTCATAGATGGTCCCCTCAGCATCCAGTGCAGTGTCCGCTGCAGGTGTGCCAGCATCCCCGGGCAGAACCGGCAGCTGTCGGTGCCGCAGAAACTCAGGGGTCCTTGGAGACGGTCCGGAGAGTTCCTGGGAATGGGGTGTCCAGCCCGGCACCTGCAGCCTGGGGTGTCCCGCACCGGCGTTATCCGGGTCTCCCGGCACCACCAGGCTGTCTGCCTGCTGCTGGGGCTCACCAGGAGAGGGGATGCCTGCAGGGAGGGAAAAGAGGGGGTGCTGAGCCGGCGAGGGTACCCCCAGCACCATCGCCCTGGGGGTCATCCCTGGCTAATGCGAGGGTAAAGTAGCCCTGAGGAAATGGGATTAAACAGGTCCCGCTCCCACTTCTGTCCCCGCTCCCCACTTTTAGCAAGAAAGATAATAAAAAGCAAATTAAAAACAGGGCGAGAATCCCCAGGTTGGTGGCGGGGGATGGCAGCGGGGCCAGCGCGGTGTCGGGACCTGCCGCCCGCCTTCCCGTGCGGCGGCTCATGCCTTTGGTCAAATATTTATTTAAGAAGGAGGCTCTGCTCTGTGAGCAGGATCTGTCAGCACGGGGAGCTGGCAGAGCAGGACGCCCAGCCGGTTTGTTCGCTCCGAAAGCGAAGTAGGCTCTGGAAAAAGCTACGTAACCGGGTGTTTCTCCTCCTGTTTTAAATATGTGGGGGTATGGTGGTCCTGTGGGATTTGGGTGCAGGAGCCGGGGCGCTCCCTGCCCCAGCTGCGGTGCGGGGTGCGTACGTGCCTGCAGCACGGCGGTGGAGGCACGGGCTGGTGCAGGAGCTTGCAGGGTCGGATCCAGGCCAGAGCCCCTCGGGGCCAGCACAGCCTCCTCACCGCCCTCCAACTCTGGCCTGGCAGAAAGCAGCCCCATGAGCACCCCAACATGAGCACCCCAATGCAAGCATCCCAGCATGGACACCCCAACATAAGCACCCCAAAGTGAGCAACCCCAACATTAACATCCCGAAGCAAGCATCCCAACCTGAGCACCCCACCGTGAACACCTCAATGCAAGCATCCCAACATGGACACCCCAACATAAGCACCCCAAGGTGAGCACCCTCAGAACAAGCACCCCAGCACGAGCCCTCTGTTAGCATCCTGTCAGCTCCCCAATGTGAGCGCCCCAGCATGAGCATCCCAACCTGAGCACCCCACCATAAGCACCCCAATGCAAGCATCCCAACAAGGGCACCCCAACATGAGCACCCCACCCTGAGCATCCCGAAGCAAGCACCCCAGCATGAGCACCCCAATGCAAGCACCCCAACATGGGCACCCCGATATGAGCACCCCAGCCTCGGCACCCCACCACCAGCCCCAGTGTGGACACCCCGTGAGGCCCCGATGCGAGCACCTCAGCGAGAGCACCGCGGCGCACCCCCGCAGCCCACCTGCTGCACCCCAAGGGGCCGAGGCTTCGCTTTCGGGGAGTCCCTGCCCCATCCTTCTGCAGCAAAGCAGGAGAGGGTGAGGGGTGCCCCAGAAATGGGGTACGGGGGGGGGGCAGGCTGGCAGAGCCACCCCATAAAATACTCAGGAGCTCCCCGTTGTGGTGCAAAGAGAAGCAGGAATTTTGCTCGAGCACCTCGAAGCTCAGCCGCGGCGTGGCGGAAAGGGGAAATTAATACGTGGGGTTTAATCGTCCTCGTTATCTGGCGATGCCGAATAAAGCACTCCTGGTGTAAATGGGAAGAGAAACTTGTTCCCGGCTGTGTGGAAAAGCAAATGGGCTGAATGCTTAATCCGGCAGGAGGGTTTGGAGCATTAAAACACCATTTTTTAAAGCTTTCCCCAGGCAATTCTCTTTCTGCCGGCGCCGAGCAGGCCAGGGCGTATTTTAAAACATCTGACATGGTCCTGCTGGAGGAACTGGGACGCCCAGCAGGCTTTTACTGGGATATTTTGCTGTAACTGGGAATTTTAGGAGCTGATTTTTGGATGCAGCTGCCAGCCCGTGTGGCCTCCTGCCCACCCAAATGCCCTCGCCATTGCCATGGGGCATCCCCATCTTCTCCTCCGTGCCCGGGGATGGAGAGCAGCTCCTTGCCGCTAATAAGCGTCACTAATTTCCTCTGTTTTGGCTGCCGTGACCCCGGCCGGGGAGGGGGTGCAGGGCTGAAGCCCCCCACATCTAGCCAAGGGCTGGCTCAAAGTCCCGCCAAGCCCCTGAGCTCTTCCAAGTTCATCCGTCAGGCAAATCATTAACCGGGCTGGGTTGCCGGAGCGAGGCTGATCCGCGGGGACCTTCGGACCGCGGTGCCCGGCTCCATGACACCGGCGTGGCCCTCCCCTGGGGCATGGCCAGCATCCCAATACGTGGGGTGAGCCCAATCCTGCTGCACCCCACGCCTGCCGTGGGAGCTGGGGGAGACCCACGGGCCTTCCATGGCCAGGGCCACCCAACCCCTGGGTGTGCGAGGGCCCTGGGAGCAGCAGGGCCAGAGAGGGCAGAGGGGCGCAGCGGCCGTGCCCCCGTGCCGTGACCTACCCCCCAGCAGTGCTGCTCCCCCGTTGCCGGAGCCCAGCCTTGCCAGCTTCACCTGCAGCGGAAGGAGACAAGTGGGTGCTCATGTATTAGTCCCCTGGCACTCACGCATCCGCCCCCGGTACATCTGCATCCCCCCTCTCTGACCCTCCTGTATCCTCCCTGGAGATTGTGCATCCCCCGACCACTTGTGCACCCCCTCCTGGCACATGTGCATTCACCCAGCGCTTGTGCACATCCCCTTCCCCAGGCACTTGTGCGTTGTCCCCCCAGGACTTGTGCACCCCCCAGGCACTCATGCATCCCCCGACCACTTACACGTCCCTCCAGCACTTGTGCACCCCCTCCTGGCACTTGTGCACCCCCTCCTGGCACTTGTGCATCCCCCCAGCACTTGTGCATCCCCCCTGGGTACTTGTGCACTGCCGCCCCGCCCCGCCCCCCACTTGTGCATCCCGCTCCAGCGCTCGAGCATCCCCGCTACCGCTTGTGCACCCCCCTGGGCGCTTGTGCACCCCCCGGCCACTCACACACCCCCCCAGCCCTTGTGCCAGCAGCATAGGTGTCGGGGAGCTCAGGGGCACCCACGATTTGGGGGGGCGGGCGGGGGTGTCAGCATGGGACCATGGGCGGGGGGGCTGCCCTCTGCCAGCCCCGACTGGCCCCAACTGGCCCAACAGCTCCGGGGGAGGGGGGCACCTACGCCCCCTCTGCTCAACCCCACCAAACCCTAGGTGGGGGGCACCCATGGGGTGGGGCACCCCTGGGGTGGGTCCCACCGTGGCCGGGGCCACCCGCTGTCCCCATCCCAACTCCCCCCACCCTTTGCCTGGCCCTGCCGCTTTTCGGGGGGCCGAGCGAAGCCGTTTGGGGTGAATGCGGGGCGAGGAGAGGGCTGTTCCCCCGGCTGACGCTGGAGGGCTCCCAAAGCACGCGTGACCCGCGTGGGGCCCGGCGGGGTTCCCTCAGCCCCCCCCCCCCCCGACCCCCCCCGCCCTCCAGCCGGGCCGAGCAGCCACCGATGGGCAGCCGAGGGCGCGGTGGGGACCCCGGGGGTCTCACCCCACGGACGAGCGCAGGGGGTTCTTCCATTTTTTGGGTGGAAAACCGCCGGTTCGCCCTGCGGAAGGAGGAGGGAGAGGTGAGCGGAGCTGCGTCCCATCCCCAGGGATGCTCGGGGGGGGCTCGGAGGTGACACAGGCCCCCCCATCCCCTCCGCTCGCTGCTCTTTTCTGTTTAGTCACGCACCGTGTCCCCTTCCCCAGCGCTCGTCCCCTCTCCGCTTGACCCCACGCAGGTTGGCTGCACCCAGAGCATCCTCCAGCTCTGGCTCCCCATCCCGCGCCGACATGGACGTGACCCCCTCCCCATCCACGGCATTTCCCTGGAGCCCACGAAATCCATGGCAAACCCTCGGGAAGAAGCCAAACACACCGATCCCGCCCCCCCCCGCCCCCTTTTTGCCCCCCTCCAAGGGAACGTACCTGTGGAAGAAGGAGCAGAGGAGGAGCAGGAGCAGCAGCAAGAGGCTGGTGCTGGCCAAGCCCCAGGCCACCGCGGCACCCGGGGCCACCGAAGCCTCTGCCAGCGCCATCGAGCCCTGGAGGGAGGCAGAGCTGGGGGAGAGACGAGCCCCAGGTCAGGCCCACAGAGGGGGACTGGGGTAATAACGGGGTGCAGGGGGCTGGTTAGGGGGTGCTGGAGTGGAGCTCCCGTTCTCCCTTTAATATCAGAAGCAATTTTTCCAGGGATCCCTCCCCATCCTTTCATCCCAGTGGGATGCCCAGCATCATCCCACCCTTCTCTCCCTTTCTGGCAGGAGAGGATTTTGGGGCTATTGCGGGTGCAGGAAAGCTCTGTGTGTCAAACAAGTGCACGGTGGTGGCACCCACGGCCCCGCTCGCCGGCAGGGTCCAGGCAGGCGTGCCCCATCCCCACCCCGGGTTCTCGGAGCGGTGGCCGCTCTCGCCTCTGCAGTGAGGGGCAGCGGGTGGCAAAACCAGCTGGAGCATGCGGGGGGGGGTGGGGGGTGATGCTGGGGTATGGGGGGGTGACGCTGGGGTGGGGGGGGTGATGCCATCACACTGGGTATCCCCACTGGGGTGCCTCTGAACCCACACCAAGCACAGGGAGGCCAACCTGCTTGAGAAAACACATTTCCAGCCTCCCCCCAAAAGTCCCTGGCTCCTTCTTCCACCCAAACCCCACTGCCTAAAACTCGGGGTGAACTGAGCTCCTCTGGCAAGGCTGGCTTCCAAGACGAGAGCCTGGCAAACCAAACCACTGAACAGGCTGAGCTCGCTCTGCCGGCTGTGACTCAGCCTTCCCGGCACGGCGTCCCGGCTCCCAGAGCTATGCTGGGGTTTGGGGACACCACGGTCCTGCAGCTCCAAGGCCAGGCCCACCCCCCGGCTGGGCGTGAAGGCAGGCCTCAGCCTGACGGTGCTTTTGCCCGTAGAACAAAATTAATTAGGGATTTATTCCCAATGGATGCTCCAGCCACCTTCCTCCAGCTGATCTGGCAGCCCTGGGGCACACGCTGGGTCCGAGCACCGGTGATGTCCCGCACCGCCGAGCCCTCCAACCCACCGCATCCCGCACCAGCCCGCTCTGCCTCAGTTTCCCCAGCTGTGCCCTGAGATGAGCAAGACCAGCGTCAGTTTGAGGTGCCTGCCCACACCCCACCTTTCTTGGCACCCCAGCCTGGGGTGGGGACAGGGCTGGGGGCACCCTGTAGCCTGGGACCCTGCAGTTCCCACTCCCGAGGAAGCCACTCACCCCATGGCCGTGCTGGACACCTGGGCTGGGCAGGGCCAGGTGCAACCGGCTCCTCTCGACGCTCAACTTTGGACAGAAGCAGTAGATGGGTGGCACCCGCCGCACCCAGCTCCCGCAGGACACCCGTCAGCGCCCGGGCTCGGCAGAACGTGTCTCCAGCCGTCACGGGCATGTCAGGGTAACCTGCACCCTGGAAGGGGTCCTGCACCCCCAGCACCCCTGAAACCTGCACCCCCAGGAGGGTTCCTGGTACCCAGGAGGGGATCCTGCACCCTCCCCAGGCTCAGCACCCCTCAGATGGGCACCCCCAGGAGGGGTCCTGCTCCCCCAGCACCCCTGAAACTTGTATCCCCCAGGAGGATTTCTGGTCCCCTGCACCCTCAGACCCAGCACCTCAGAGACCTGCCCCCCAGGAGGGGTGCTGGTACCCAAAGTGGGGCTCCTGCACCCCTCAGACTCAGCACCCCTGAGACCGGCAACACCTGGAGGGGTCCTGTACCCCCAGATCCAGCATCCCTGAAACCCGTGGCCCCCAAAGGGGTCCTGCATTCCCAGGAGGCTTCTTACACCCCCAGAGCCAGCAGCCTTGAAACCCACAGCTCCAGGAGGGGCCCTGAACCCCCAGAGCCAGCACCTCAGAGACCTGCACCCCATGAAGGGTCCTGCACCCCTGGAGCCAGCACCCCTGAGACCCCTCTGGGGAGCACAGTCCTGACCCCAGGACCAGCCCTGTCCCACTTCCCCCGAGCTCTCCCCAGGCACCCACCTCTCGCCCAGCTCCTCTGCCCCAGCACTGGCCATGCCCTCCATCCCAGACCCCAGATACATGGATCATCCCCCAGCCTGGATCCCACCCATGCCTGATCTCCAGCTGTGCTGGATCCCTGTCTGTCCTGGATCCCCATCCGTCCTTGATCCCACTTTGTCCTGGATCCCACCCTGTCCAGGATCCCAGTCCATCCTGGATCCCTGTCTGTCCTGGATCCTCCTCCATCCTCAATCCCTCTCCATCCTGGATTGCCTCCTCTCCAGGATCCCGCCCCATCCTGGATGCCCAGCCATCCTGGATTCCTGTCTATCCTAGATCCCCATCTGTCCTGGATCCTCATCCATCCCAGATCCCTGTCTGGCCTGGATTCGCATCTGTCCAAGATCAGCCCCTGTCCAGGATCCCGCTCCATCCTGGATCCCCCCTGTCCTGGATCGCTCCCCCCCTTCACAGAGCCAGAAGAGGACTGGGGTCCTGCTCCCTTCCCCTTAAAAAGGCTCCAAAGTAAAACCAACCCCCATCTGTTTATTTAAAAGCTGTTAAATCTATGGATCCAACCTGGGAGGGATTTGCAGGCAGCTTCCCAGCACTCCCAGTGCCCGGCACATCCCTGCCCACAGCCCGGGCCAGGCTGGGATCCCGCAGGGTTCCCGCCATCCGCTCTCGGCAGCAGAAACGCCCCGGGTCGGTGCAGCACCTGCACGTCGCCGTCCTCACCCACGCCCGTGTGGCACCAGCACAAGCACCCAAAAAGCCATCAAAAGACCCCTGTGGTACCCCCTTGCCCTCAGGCTGCTGCGCCCAGCGCGGCTCCGACTTCCCCAACCAAAGGGTGTTAGTGGCATTTTGAACATTTGAATAATTTGCTCAGTTGTGATGCACGCAGAGGCAGAATTTGGGGGGAAAAGGAAAAAAAACCCAATATTTTTCAGCAGGCATTTTAAAGCCCTGATGCTGATGGGGGTACTCCTGCTCGGAGCATCCTGGCACGGGAGGAGAGGAGAGCGGAGCAGAAAGTCCTGTGAAATTCGCATTTAAAGGCAAGAAGCTGAAGAAGTTTGTGCAGGAAAGGAACGGTGGGGGAGGAGGGGAAAAAGAGGCAACTTAGGGGAAGCTGAGAAAAGAAATAAATTGTGGCTACTTATTGTGAATGAGTCCTTTTTCCTTCCCTTCCCTTCCCTTCCCTTCCCTTCCCCTCCCCTCCCCTCCTCTTCCCCTCCCCTTCCCCTCCCCTCCCCTCCCCTCCCCTCCCCTCCCTTCCCTTCCCTTCCCTTCCCTTCCCTTCCTTCCCTTCCCTTCCCTCCTTCCCTTCCCTTCCCTTCCCTTCCCTTCCCTTCCCTTCCTTCCCTTCCCTTCCCCTTCCCTTCCCTTCCTTCCCTTCCCTTCCCTTCCCTTCCCTCCCCTCCCCTCCCCTCCCCTCCCTTCCCTTCCCTTCCCTTCCCTTCCCTTCCCTTCCCTTCCCTTCCCTTCCCTTCCCTTCCCTTCCCTCCCCTCCCCTCCCCTTCCCTTCCCTTTTCCTTCTTTTCCCTTCTTGTTCCTTTTTTGTTTTCTTTTTCTTTTCCCTTTTCCTTTTTTCCTTTTTCCTTCTCTTTCCTTTTTCCCTTTCCTTTCTTTTTCCCTGTTTCCCAGCCCCCGTCTGCTTTTCAGCCCCTTCCACATAAACACATGCATCACCACCAAACCACCCGTGCCCCATGCCCCAGAGGTACCAGGATCCCCGACTGCCCCCTCCTCTCCGGGAGCATCCCTGGCCGCCCGCAGTGCGATTCCAGGGGCAGGGAAAGCTCCAGGAGGAGAAAGAGAAAAGATAAATAAATCTGCTGCTTTCTCCGTTGGAAACCCTTGCTCGTAAGGGTGCTTGCTGAGGGTCTCCAGCCCGGATGGACGCGTCCTCCCCAAAATCTGGCCTCGTTTATTCCTCTGGAAACACAGCATCCCCCGTCTGCGCGGAGGCGGCTTCCTGGGAAATGAGTCCGGACTGAGCTGGGAAACCTGGAGCCGAGGGAGCACAGCTTTGCCCCCCCCAGACCTGACCTATTCACCT